>NW_024070200.1:53571998-53825006 GCF_014754425.2 Oryx dammah
AGTTGTTGTAGTGAAGGTGAAACCTTGGTGGTGGTGGCGGAGGATGACAGTGGGGGTGGCAGTGGTGCCAGCCGTGCTGCTGGCAATGATCCTGGTGGTGCTGTTGCTGCTGGGAGCAGCGGAACAGTGGTGGCAAGTGGCACTGCTGGGTATGGAGGTGGTGGCGGTGTTGGAAAGAGGGGTGGAAGTGATGGTGGAAGTGAGGTGGAAGTGAAGGTGCTGGTCCAGGTGGAGGTGGAGATGAAGGTAGAGGCGATGGAAGAGGAGGTGGAGGTGGTGGAAGTGGAGGCATAGGGAAGGCGGCTTCACTGTATTTCATTCCTAAAGCAGGGGTGGTTTCCTCAGCAGGAATACAACCCTGACTGGTTGGTCATCAGAGCTGATCAGGTCTTTTCAAGGGCATCCCATGAGAGCTATTGCAAAGCTTCTTTTCGTGTAGGACTTTACTAGTTCCCTAGTTCTGCTCATGCTCATGACACTTCCTGTGGCTGTGAAAAGTCCAGAAGGGAATTAACTGATGAGGATAGGCCTATGTATTGAATGAACTTAACTTGAGAGAGGCTTAGAAGATCAGTTTAATTTTTTCCCCTCGGTCCCTTCAAATCCAACGTTTTCTCCCTTTCCTAGATGAAATCTTACACAGGACTTTCTGGGGTTCTTGTTTGTTTGTTTGTTTGTTTTTTAAGATATTGAACAATTAAGCCCTCCATTCTGGCATCAAAATGTTAAGCCAAATCTAATAATTATCTATTTCCAGGGGAGTAACATACAAGAATCGAAACCTTGTAAACTTCCCACCCAGTACACGCTTGCTTCAGGTTGGATGCCTGGTCTCTGTCATTCCTGAGATGCTGTTTCTGAATATCCCAGGCAAGGCCAACAGGGTGAGTGGTTTAGGTGAAAAAGAAATTGTCGTATGTGTTGTCCTGTTGTCTTCTGGGCTGGTCCCTCTGGACAGAAGGCAGAAGATAACCATTTTCTGGGTTTCGCCCTCATTGGCACTTTTGCAGGCGCCTCACCCTAGACACACACAGCACACACACACAGACACACATGCACACGTACCACCCCACCGTACCTCTGAGAGTGGCTTCCTCTGTACAGGCAAGACTCCACCTCTCAGGCTCTGGACTGGGATGGCCCGGCCCTCTCTTGGGATCACACTGTCCCGCCAGTCTGTCTTCTTTGACCCCTTTCACCAAGTCCTCTTCTGGTCCCTGGAGAACGCTGACCTTTGTTCTCTGTGGTCGCTGGGTGCAGTGTCAGCCCCACTCACTCCTCTTTGGCTTCTCTTGATGATGTTTTGACACACGTTTCCCGGTGCCCTGCATGCCAGTAGGGCACATGCTGTGCTCTCGGGGTGGTTCCATCAAAACCCTCTCACTTGACTTAAAATAAGAGGGAAAAAAAGCCCTTACTACCATCCCAGGGATACAGGGAGGAGCCCAGAGACCTGACAACTTTGCCAAAGAAACCCTCCATCTACCACCTGTCTTAAGCCTGGACTTGGATGAAGGGCCCCTGCGTGCTGAACTGGTTTTCCAGCCTTTCAGCATGCCCTGCTGAGGACTGGGGGTGCTTGCGCCTACTGTGCTATTGCAAGGCTTCAGAGCCCTGCTGGGAGCCCTGGTCAGGCTGACATTTACCATCCCCTTACAAGAGGCTTGGAGTACTGGCAAAGAAATGAACAACAACAGCAAAAAATTATGAGCGTTCTTGGTCTAGGAAAACAAACACAAAAAGGAGACAATCATAATTTTTAAAAGTACCCCGTGTTTGTTGAACAAAGCTTTTATACATGCAGTTGCATGATTTTCAAGGACTCGGAGATGGATATAGGGATCAGAGTAATAACCTAAAATCTGGATAACGTGGCAGAGTTTACTGAGAGCTTTCTCACAAATTGTCTCATTTGATCCTTGTGAGAAGCCTGCAAAGTCGATGCTGTTCATTTCATTTTACAGGAGAGCCAGCATCAGGAGTGGCAAAGGAGGTTAGTCACACAAGTCTCTGACCCATATCAGCTGAGGCCTGCTGGCTAGAGCAGTGTTATTCAGGTTAGAGTTCAAGTGTAGAAATAGAAAATAGTTATTGAGGAATGCTCATAGCAGTTTTTTACTATGAATAATCACATTTTGGGGGCTTCGCTGGTGGCTCAGATGGTAAAGAATCTGCTTGCAATGCATGAGACTCAGGTTCGAGTCTGGAGTGGCAATCCACTCCAGTGTTCTTGCCTGGAGAATTCCATGGACAGAGGAGCCTAATGGACTACCCAGTCCATGGTTTATCATATTTTTAATTGGAGTATAATTGCTCACCAATGTTGTGTTAGTTTCTGCTGTAAACAATGTGACTCAGCTATATGTACACATATATCTCCTCCCTCTTGAGCCTCCATCCCACCCCACTCCCACCCGACCTATCTAGGTCATCACAGAGCACCAAGCAGAGCTCCCTATGTTATGCACCAGCTTCCTGCAAGCTATCTGTTTTACACACGGTCATGTATATTATGTCAAGGCTACTCTATCAGTTTGTCCCATCCTCTCCCTCACGCCCTGTGTCCACAAATCCATTCTCTATGTCTGTAGCTCTATTCCTGCCCTGCAAAGAGTTTGATCAGTGCCATTTTTCTAGATATTATATATGTGTTAATATATAAAGTTTGTTTTTCTCTTTCTGACTTATTTCCCTCTGTATGACATACTCTAAGTTCATCCACATCACTGTAAATCACATAGCAATTTAACGTTGCCATAACATCCATGCATGTAATCAGTAGACTTGTTCCATTGAGCAGGGCGTGGACCACTTCATGTGTTATCAGGCTTACAGGATTTGTGCAGCATGAGCTATATACTAGTCATATACAATAGGACTTGCATTCTGGTCTGCAATCGGATAGACATTAAAAGAGGGGGGGAGTCCTTAAAAATAAGTAAATTAAAAAAAATATGCCCTACACAGAGTAGTGCATTCAGAAGGATCATAAGCAGTACTGTGGTTGATTAATGATGTCTGCATGAGTGTGGGGGTAGGAGGCAGTGATGTGCAGGCTATATTATGCCCTCTGCTATGTCATGAGGTCCTGTTACAGCAGAACCCACTTAGGTCTTGAAAAGAGACATATATGGGAAAAGGAGAGCTTCCCAGGTGGCTCAGTGGTAAAGAATTGCCTGCCAATGCAGGAGACATGGGTTCAATCCCTGGGTCAGGAAGATCCCCTAGAGAAGGAAACAGCAACCCACTCCAGTATTCTTGCCTGGAGAATTCCATGGACAGAGGAGCCTGGTGGGCTACAGTTCGTGGGGTTGCAAAGAGTCAAATGCAACTGAGCACATGTGCACACATGTGGAAAGGAAGCTAGATATTACACTGATAAATCTATGTCAACTGGAAAAAAAAGCACAACTTACAGGTGAGCGTTTGTTTTATTTGGTGGATTTTTCTGAGAACTCAAGCCCAGAAGGCAGTCTCTCAAGTTTGAGGTAAGGGAGGAGCCAGGATATAAGGGAGTTTTGCAACAAAATCTAGTAAGTAATGGAATATTTCCTGCCAAATTGGTAAACAACAGATGTCACAGTCACCAGCAATTGCGGTCACCAGGATGATGAGCTAGTGAACCCTGAGGGATCTCAGGAAGGAAAAGAATACCCATCATCTAGCAGCCGTCAGTCTGCAGCCACTCTCCATGGTGAGCTCTGAGGGCACTCAGGATGGGAAAACACAGAACACTGGACCCAAACAGCTGAAGTGCATATCAAAGGAATGATCAGGGAGTCCAAACTCTGGCATCTTCCCATATATAGAAAAGCACTTAATTCCTTAACTGGGGGTGTCTGGTTTTCTGTAATTAACAATCATCTCTTGATGTTCTGACTATCTTCCCTTTGTTGTATATGTTCTATATAACCAGGCTTCCCTTGTGGCTCAGCTGGTAAACAATCCGCCTGCAGTGCAGGAGACCCGGGTTGATCCCTGGGTTGGGAAGATCCCCAGGAGAAGGGAACGGCTACCCACTCCAGTATTCTGGCCTGGAGAATTTCATGGACTGTGTAGTCCATGGGGTCACAAAGAGTTGGACACAACTGAGTGACTTTCACCTTCACTGTTCCCTTTACCTCCTCAGAGCAATTTCTCAGAACTATCTGAAATGTTGTCTCCTGGACTGCAGTCCTCATTTTGCCCCAAAATAAAACTTAACTCGCAACTCTCATGTTGTGCAAATTTTTTTCAACAGGTAGTCAAAACATCAAAGATTATGTTACTTAAAGAAAAGCAGACATCTCAAGTTAATATGTTTCATGCTTTTCTGTGTATGGAAAGATGCAAGAGTCTGGGCTCACTGAAATCATTCATTTGATATGCAACTTAATTACCTAAGGCCACTATCCTGTCTTTCTCCATCCTGACTCACATCAGGGTGTACAGTGGGGGTTGCTGCAGTGGCTGAGGACTTGATGACCGCAACCCACAGCATCCTCTGTTTGCTGACATAGCAGGCCACATTCTTCATCCACACCTGATTACAAAACACTTTCTGTTTTCAAGATGCCTTACAAGTTTTAAAGATATTTGACATGTGCTGTCTCATTTGATACTTGGAACAATCCTGTTAAGACAAAGAACAGAGCATTAGTTCCATGTTACAGAGAGGAAAGCTTTGAGCCAGAACATTTACATATCTTCCCACACCCAAAGGGCTAGACAGTGGCAGTGTTGGAACTGGAACCCAGGCAGGTCTCCAATTTTCAGTCCAAATATTGGTACCACCACCCCAGGTTGCCACACTGTGCCTGGTTGATGGCGAAATAAAGGAATTTATAGGGTATAGCTGATTCACTGCGCTATACAGCAGAAAGTAACACAAAATTGTAAAGCAACTATACTCCAGTTTTTTTTTTTTTTTAAGAAATGTATAGGCAAGACTTGAGTAAAATAAAAATGTCATATGATATCAGTTTTGGTAGAGAAAAGTTTAGATAATTTCATGGATGGCATTCCTAGATGGTTTTTAGATTGACATCATTGAAGACAGGCTGCCCTGATAATGAAAAGCAATTGCCACTTTCAAACAAATCTGTGGGCTGGAGAGGAACATGGGTCTAAACTCGCAATGACAATTTCTCCCTTCATTTCAAGTCTTAGGCCTAGTTCCAGATGTGATCACTTGAGTGATGTTGTAAATTGGTTAGTAAAACTTTCTTTCTGTGCTACACACATCTATTGAGCATTTGCTGTGTGCCAGAAACTAAAACAGGCCTGAGAGATGCAGACAAAGCAGGAACAAAATGTGCATGAACAAATATTTGCAATGAACAGAGCTTCCCTTGTGGCTCAGCTGGTAAAGAATCCACTTGCAATGAGAGAGACCTGGATTCGATCCCTGGGTTGGGAAGATCCCCTGGAGAAGGGAAAGGCTGCCCAATCCAGTATTCTGGCCTGGAGAATTCCAAGGAGGGGTCGCAAAGAGTCAGACACAATGAGCGACTTTCATTTTCATCTTATGTGCAATAATAATAGATACAAAGAAGTCCAGAACTGCTTCAGAGGAGAGAGAAATTAACTCTGTGGGTAGAGAGGGTGAAGAAAGCAGGAAAGGAGAAGGATTCGCCAAGGAGATGACCCTGCTCGTGGCATGTTTTATAGGGTGAATAAGCAGACAGATCAAGAAAGAACATTCAGAGAAAAGGAACAGCAAATGCAAAGGCACAGAAGATGTTGAATCTCATGATGGGGTTGAGGAAATACAGACTATTCTATTCATGGTTTATGTGTGTGTGTGTGTGTGTGTGTGTGTGTGTGTATACACCTGCGTGCACACACATGTGTATGTGTTTTCTGGTAAAATATATGACTTACTGTTCTAGGTGAAAAATTCAGTGGCAATAAGTGCCTTCGCATTAAGTGCAACCCTCTGAAGATAGATGGTTTTCCTACTTTTTGCAAAGGTACGATGGGAAACAAATCAGGATTTGACCTACACCATGCAGTTTTTCAAAGAAACTCATCTGTTGTTCACAGAAAAGGTACACATTTCTCCTTATCGAAACTAGCCAGGTGCTTAACCTCACTGAGACTTAGTATCTTCTTTGACGATATAAGGATAGTAACAGAACCAGCATTCCTGAGTTGTGAAAATTAACCCGTAGAGTGGTTGGAACAGCGTTAGCACACTGTAAGTGTTTTGTGTGTTATTGTTGATGGTGGTGATGATGCTAGCGGTGGTGGTAGTGAGGATGGTGATGAAGATGATAGTGATAATTTTTCCTTCACTTGATCTCTTATCCCCCACTGCCACATCTGGGCTTCCAGGACCAAGTATGGAATGAATGTGTGGTCATTTGATTATGATTTGATGGTATGGAGTATTGTTGAGCCCACAGAGGCTTTACTGAAGACTTTGCAGCTCGTTATCTTGTGGGCAAAGTTGATGAACCGCTGGTAGAGCTTATTGGCATTCTAATCAAAGTCTCTTCTACCAGAAACCTCACAGCAGTGCCAACCACTTTCTGTAAATACAGCCAGTCCTCTTTATTCACAGATTCCATGTTTGCGAATTCACATACTGCCAACATTTATTTGCAACTCAAAGTCAATACTCATGAAACTTTGGCGGTCACTTGCAGACATGCAGAGAGCAGCAAAAATTTGAATTCCCCAGGACACACATTCCCAGTGGAGGTCAAAGAAGGTGACACTCTGCCTCTTGTTTCAGTTCTCAGACTGTAAGCAAGTGTTCTTTTCACGGTCTGTTTGTTGGAGAAACAAACTCTTTGTTGGTGATCTTGCTGTTTGGAATGGTCCCCAAGGGCAGTGCTGCTCAGTGCCCCTATGTGCAAGAAAACTGTGACATGCCTTACGAAGAAAATGAGTGTAAAGGATACGTTTCATTCAGACATGAGTCAAAGTGCTATTGATGATGAATTCAGTGAACCAGTTTTCTATTGAATAAGGTGTCTTTAAACAGAAACACAAAGAACAAGTTTATGTACTTATGGTTTGATGAAAATGTGATCAGAGGTTCTCAGGAACCTAGCCATGTATTTCCCCTAGAAGTGGTGGTTCAGAATTCACTAATTCTGTGTCTGCAGTGACTTTGTAAACAGTGACTATCTCAAATAACAGGAATCAGTTGAAGGAGGAAGGAAATGGCCCACAGGGTCCCCAGCATGTGAGCACGTTGGTGGAGAGAGGTGCACAGGGACAGTAGTGACTTCCGGTGCCAGGCTCTGCTGGAAAAAGGGAGGTCTTCTGCTCTGACACCTGCTGACTCAAGGAAGACAGGAAATGCTCCCATCATGGTTTGGGCACAAGAAGTCTCCACAACTCAACACATAAACATTTCTGAGAACAGACTTTTGGGTGTGGGGTGGTGGAACATGAGCTTTCCTTTTCAGAAAGCTACCTACACAGACTGAAAATGACTTAAATTCCAGTTTCCCTTCTCCCCGGAACTTTGGTGAAGCTTCTGGGAGGTAATGTTACTCTTTTCCTGATCAGACCTTCTAGTGTCTTTCCTTCTAAACAGCACAGGGAGTTACTAAAATGTCTTCAGTGTGATTGCTGTGCACCTGCCCTGGAAGGTGACACCCACCTCTGGGGCCAGCTCTAAGCGTCCAGAGTGATGTAGTCCTAGGCTTCCACAGTTACAAAATATATTGCTTCTCTCGCTCCCAGCAGTTGTATCTTGAACTGAGTAGGAGGTTCTTTGTATCACAGTGACATTCTAAAGGGGATGCCATGAGCTGAAATGTCTGGCGAGACCGTGCCTAGTCTGTGAGGGAGCTGGGGCAGACACCTCATTGCTCATCCTGTATTTCAAGGCATTATCCATCAAGCAGCTGGGCAGTCCGGGCATGAGTATAACGATGCCCCCCTCATGAGACTTCCCTGGGGTCCAGTGGTTAAGAATCTGCCTTCTAATGCCAGGGACCAGGTTCAGTCCCTGGTCAGGGAGCTAAGATCCCAAGTGAGCAGGGCAACTAAGCCCATGTACCACAACTAGAGAGCCCACGCACTGTGACGAAGACCTGATACAGCCAAAATAAAGTAAATAAACATTAAAAATCAAACATTACCCTTCTCGTGCGCTAGAGGAGACAACATTTACAAGCTCCCTGTGCACCCCTCCCTAGATTCTCACTGTTTCCTCCTCTTTCCTTTTCTCCCCTTTTCTCTCTTCCTTCCCTCTTTCTCTGCTTCCTTCTTCCCTGTCATCTCTTCATCTTAATCAGCTCAAATGCTCTTTAATACTAATCAATGTCACACCCTTGCTAGGTGACAGATGGACTATATAGATAGGAGTTTGGAGGTTGAGCTCCTTCTGTCCCTTACTAAGGGCATGAGTTTGGTCAGTTTGGTCATCAAATATTGAGTGGGGAAAATTCCTTTCTGGGCACCATTCTGGGTCCTCAGGCTAGTGCAGGAAATAAACAGAACAGTTTGATGTCGTTGTGAAGGTCAGATGCTAGCAGGCATAGACAGACAGCAAACAGTAAACACAGTAGTTACGTAAGTTAAAGAGGAGGAGTGCCATGGAGTCAGACGCACTATCTTGTGCCACAAGGGTGGCCGATGAGTGCCATGGAAGAGGGAAAACGTGGAGCAAGACTCACAGGATGCACACGGCAGGATGAGGGAAGACCACAAAGGACTACCCTCTCCAAGACCCCACACACTCTTATATAGTATGTGGATGACACTCACGAGCTCTACTTGCCAGGACGGAATGAAACAGTACATGCGAAAGGGCCATGTAAGTCATAAATCATGAGAAGAATGTTTACTGTTTGAGGAAGAATGTTTTCATCCATATGACCCCAAGTTTAACATAAACTCATTATTGGAACAAGAAAGTGATGAGGGACAGAAATTCACATTTGCCACGTATCTACCTTGTGCCACTTACTGTATAAGCCTTCCACCTCAGGGACATCTTCTCATCTTCACAGTGAACATCATTATCCCAGTTTGGTGGCTGAGAAGTGACCTGACCCACCCAAGGTCAGGGCACAGAGCTGGGAGATGATGGTGCCAGACAGGCTCCGTCTCTGTCTTTCTGGGGCTTTTTCCTCCGGAGATTCAGTGCGTAAACCTGGTGGATGACCTCTCAAATTCCTTCAATTCCAAGAGTGCACAGAGTCTCAGTGATTACTCTGCTGAGTGAGGATAATTGGATGACCCAGAGAGAAACCCGTCTGAAGAAAATGAGCTCCTTGGCTTCTTATAGCTCTCCTGGCAACACAGATCTCGAGGAAATCAGACAGCAGCAGCCTTGCTGGTCAAGATGAAGGGGAGGGCAGCAGAGGATTGACTCAAGGGGCTTCCTCCACCTCATGGGGTCCTATAACCCATGAAGAAGATAAAAGCATGGGTATTAAGCTGCCACTTTGAAGCCTCTGAATAGCTAAATAAGAAAGGTTGGACCACAGCTGAAGAAGCACCTTCTGACAGTGAGGTAATATCAGAAGGGGTCACCCACCATGCAATAAGCACAAGGTGGGTTAGAAAAGGCAACAATATATCTATAAAGATCCAAGTGTGTGCCCAGGAAGCCCTGACAGGTATGTTAAATGTTGCTTGCCAAGAATTGGCCAGGAAAAAACAGGGTTCTTTCATGCTTTTATCCCAGTGTTTGAGGTTTTGAGATATTAAATCACTTAATATTATAGGTAACATAGTGTTTTTTGGCTGTTATCTGCTGTCTGATCCCAGTCAGGTTATGAATAAAGATAGTCTGATTTACATATTTATTAGCTACATTTTACAAGAAAATAGCAGCCTCGTATCTCCCATGGTCCACAGTCTGCCCTGACTGGCAAGGACATTTAAAATAAGCCCCTGTCACAAACTCCTATTTATACTGGTCATAGTGATAGCTGTGCATGAAATTATAATAGAGAGATGCTCCCACAAGTCTGTGCTGAATATCAAGTTTAAGTGCAGTGAGGTCGTTTGGTGAGTCTGTGACTCTTCTAATTAGGTAAGGGAGATACTGATACCCCTGAATCCCCACCTCAGGACACAGTGCCCAGATCAGCTCACAGAACAAAGGTTCAGAGTATAACAGCCTGTCTGGGTGCAGAGGCACCTATATCTTTTGCAGAAAGACTTGTCACTTCGAGGGGACATTTAAGGGGTCCCCAACATTCATGGAGGTTTGTTTAGAACCCCTTGAATCACTTGACCACCACTGCAGAGTTTCAGTCATTCTCCTGGGAATACGGGCTTCTTCAAGAAAGCACTGAACACAATTAGTTTCCTAGTCCAGTTTCCTTTGTCTTATAGAAAAAAGTGCTAAATCACTTTAGTCGTGTGCAACTATTTTCAGTCCTATAGCCCGCCAGGCTCCTCTGTCCGTGGGACTCTCCAGGCAAGAACACTGGACTGGGTTGCCATGCCTCCTCCAGGGGATCTTCCTGATCCAGGGATCGAACCTGAGTCTCTCATGTCTCAGGTTCTTTGCCACTGCATTGGCAGGCAGATTCTTTACCACTGGCACCACCTGGAGAGCCCCTAATTACCGTTATATTTTAACAGGCACTCCTCTTCACAGACATAGAGGTACCTACAAGTGGAAACTGTTTGGTAAAAAACGCAGGCATCTTGACTGAGGAGGGGTCTGTGATGGTAGAATTGGTGCCCTCCACCCCTCCCCTGGGAGACTCCTTGTGTCTTTCATTTCCTAGAACACAGATGTTCACCCATGTTGTAGGACCATATAGCAGATGGGCACAACAGAATACAATTCTGAATGAATCCAAAGTTTCATTTTCTAATTACATCTTGGGGTTTGCTTTTCTTAGTTCAGTTCAGTTGTGTTGACTCTTTGCAACCCCATGGACTGCAGCACACCAGGCTTCCCTGTCTCACCAACTCCCAGAGCTTGCTCAAACTCATGTCCATTGAGTCGGTGATGTCATCCAGTCATCTCATCCTCTATTTCTTTTCTAACTACTGACATAGTCATAATTGTGTGATGATTCAAGTATCATGTGAGTGGTGCACCTACCATTGGACCCACATTTTGACTATGAAAAAGAAAATCTCTTTAACACTCTCTGCTTAACTTGTTAATCCAACAACTTACTGGCCTACTGCCTACTTCCCTGGTCATGGGAAAGACTTGAAAACAATATGGACATTTGGCACAAATCTTTGAAAGAGGTATTCATTATCTGTTTTCTCGAGAGAGCCTGGAAACAACTTTATAGTCATGCCAAAAGGAGGCATCTTCTGAGAAGTCACACCAAAGGTAATTTGCATCCTTATCTAATGAGAGCATCACAAGTGGCTTCAAAGATTTGCTGGAGACTTGACGATCCTGTTTCTGAGACATCGGTCCTCTCTAAGCTGTTTCAGTTCAAGATTTATTCATTGACTCGGGTTCACTCATTTACTCAGAATTCATTCCTATGAACATAGATTAAATGATGAGGACGTAATATAAATTGAGGAATTGCTGGGTGGTTCTCCAGAGGTTAAACACTGATAGGTACTTTAAAGTCCCTTGTGACAGACAACTCTTTGGTTTTTCTTCACTTCTGTGAGCTCAAAACTGGAATCTTCCAAACTGAGCTTGACCACCTAAGGTCAGGGACCTCCCTCAGATGTGTGGTTCTTTTGGAAAACTGGATGCATTCTTAGGCCATCTCCAGCAGGCCTCCTGTGAGCTGGCATCCAATTTTGAGCACCTGTCTTTCTCCTTGAGTGATTCAAGCAGGTTGAAGCTCCTTGAACAAGGCTTTCTCTCCAACATTTAACCTCCTGACCAGAATCAAGACACTTTCAGGAGGGACCCACAAACTGCAGTGGACCCATCAGGGGTTTCTCTGAGATGTTCAGTTATAGCCTGAGAGAGGCACAAGGGATGGAGACCCCATGAGGCACAGGGAGGTCGAGGGAGGGCCAGGGAACATTGCAGGGAAAGACGCAGGTGAGCTGGGGTTGGGAGAGAAGGAACCCAGTCTGGAGACCAGGAGGGTCTGCTGACCTCAAACCCCCCCACCAAAGCGTTCTCTCCTCTCCACTTTCCACAGACAGGGTTCTCCCTCCACCATTGCTCTCTGTCGTCCCCTCAAAATCACCATTAATAGAACATTTGGGTATTGTGTATAAAATCTGGAAGTTGAATCTTCATGTGAGAGGGAGAGAAAATAAAAAAGAAGGCTATCGAGAGGACAGGCGATAACAAGTGTTGGCGAGGGTGTGGAGAAAAGGGAATCCTCATACATTGTTGGTGGGAGTGCAGATTGGTTCTGCCACTATGGAGGTTCTTTAGAGATTTAAAAATAGATTTAATTTTCAAATAAATTAAAAATTACCATTTTAATCCAATTAAAAATTATTTATTTTAGAATAATTAAATTAAGAATCACTACCATATGATCCAGCAGTCCCACTTGTGGGTACATGTCCAAAGGAAATGGAAACAGTACCTGCAAGAGACATCCGCATTCCTGTTGTCATTGCAACATTATTCCCCACAACCAAGAAATGGTAACTTCCCAGGTGGCACAGAGGTAAAGAATCTGCCTTTCAATTCAGGAGACAGGGATTTGATTCCTGAGTCAGGAATATCCTGTGGAGTAGGAAATGGCAATCCATTCCAGTATTCTTACCTGGAAAATTCCATGGACCGGGAAGTCAGGTGGGCTACAGTGCATGCGGTCTCAAAGAGTTGGACATGACTGAGCACGCATGCACACGGTAGCAACCTAACTGTCCATCAGCGGATGAATGGATAAAGAGGATGCCGTACAATGGAGTAGCACTCAGCCTTAAACAAACAAAAAAAAATATTGCCACTTGCAACAACACAGATGAACCTGGAGGATATTATGCTAAGTTAGATAAGCCAGAAGTAGAAAAATAAAATACCTTATTATTGTACTCATATGTGAAATCTGATAGACTCAGAAGCAGAGTAGAATGGTGGTTGGTAAGGGCTGGGTCGTAGGGAGAAATGGAGAGCTATTGCTCATCAGGCACAAAGTTTCAGTTATGCTGGATGAATCAATTCCAGAGAGCTTATGTACAGCCTGATAACTAGAGTTAACAATACTGTAATGCATACTTAAAAATTTTCTGAGAGGGTAGATCTTAAGTGTTCTCACTAGAAGGAAAAAGAAAAGGGAATAGAGACAGACAGAGAGAACAAACATATGAACACCAAAGGGGGAAAGGGGGAGGAGTGAGATGAATTGGGAGATGGGGATTGACATATACACACTATTGATACTACGTATAAAATAGATAACTAATGAGAACCTGCTGTGTAGCTCAGGGAACTCTGCTCAGTGCTCTGTGGTGGCTTAAACAGAAAGGAAGTCTGAAAGAAGAAATGATATATGTGTCTATATAGCCAATTCACTACTGTACAGTAGAAACTAACACAACATTGTAAAGCAGTGATACTCCAATAAAAATTAATTAGGAACCTCCCTGGTGGTCCAGTGGTTAGGAATTTGCCTTCCAACGTAGGAGATGTGGGTTTAATCCCTGGTCAAGGAACTAAGATCCCACATGCTGAGGAGCAATTAAGCCCCTGCCACAACTAGAGAAGCCCATAGACTGCAATGAATACCCAGCGCAGTGCACCCACCCTAAAAAAAAATTAAGTAAAGTAACTATGTGAAATGATGGATCTGTGTCTGCTAATTAGTTTGATTGTGGTAATTGTTTCACAATGTATACAGACTTCAAAACTTCATGTTGTTCACCTTAACTATATACAATCTTTATTCATCAATTATACCTCGATAAAGCTGAAAAAATGAAAGTAGCATAAGTTTTCAAGTACTTACTGAGCCTCGGGACCAGCCTGCCTTGAACTTGACTTGTTCCTCTTACGGGATTTGATGGTGAGCTACAGTCCATGGGGTCTCAGAGAGTCAGACATGACTAAAGACTAACACTTTTACTTTCACCACACTCAAGTAGGTAGGTAGCTCACCTCCAGCTAACAAAAGCCAGACTCTTCATGAAAAAGGAAATCCAGAACTACTGGCAGCAGACACCCAGAAAGTTATTCCACAAAGAAAATTTATAGGCTGAAAGCTCTGTAGATCAGCCAATTGGAAGAGAAGATTGATGGATATGAGAGTAAGGAAGCTACTTAACCTCTCCACACCTAAGTGTCCTCAGCTTAAGATAGAGCTACCCATATGAGCCCACAGTGTTGTCAAAAAGACAGAAATTTGTAAAAAGATTTTCAGAACATAAGTGCTCAGTAAGTGCTAATGTTCATATTACAGCAACACCATATGGAAAAAATAAAAGAAGATCCTGTCTCCAGAAGTTGGCCTTCCATTGGGAAGGCAGGGGTTAAAATAAACAGATGAAACAAGTAGGATAATCCCCATAGTGGAGGTGAATGCTTCTGGAAACTTTAGAAGAGTTTTGCCAAGTTTTCTGGAGACTAAGAAAAGACTCCCAGAGAAGATGGCACTTGAACTAGAATACTGAGTATGTGAAGCAGAGGTGTCTTCCATAGGGACATATCCTAGGATCCTCTTCCCCAACCCATCCCACCCCACCCCAGGCCAAAGTACTGAAATATGCAAAGAAATACAGGGACTGGAGAACACTGGACTTAGGAAAGAGCAAATACTTCAGATCTTGTACTCTAAGGTTGCACATGAGTCAAGTATAAAATAAACCAGCAATGCGATTTTTTAATGGCCAGAAATTTGAAAACTCAGGCAGGCAAAAACCAATTCACCCTTAATTAACTGTGGAGAAGATAACATCAGCCTTCTTGTTTACAAGAAACCATCAGATAATTCTGCTCCTTAGCTATTATTTAATTCAGAGTGATAGAGTAACACTGAATGTATTCTCTGGAAATTATCCTAATTAAGTAAATAATATACAGGATCTGAAACAAACCTCAAAGCAGTCCCTCTCAGTGTTACCTAGAGCCAATGTAATGTTGAAAGTATTAAGTTTTACTTTTTTAGTTTTTAATTCTTTTGACTGTGCTACATCTTTGTTGCCGCACGCGGGCTTTCTCTAGTTGCAGAGAGTGGGGGCTGCTCTTCATTGTGGTGCACAGGCTTCTAATCACGATGGCTTCTCTTGCTGAAGAGCAGAGCTCTAGGGAATGTGGGCTTCAGTAATTGTGGTACATGGGCTCAGTAGTTCCAGTCCATGGGCTCAATTGCTACATGGCATGTGGAGAGCCATGAGCAGAGATCAAACCCAAGTCCCCTGCATTGGCAGGCAGATTCTTAACCACTGAACCAGCAAGGAAGTCCAAGAGTAATTTTTAAGTGTCCTGTTTTTCAGTGATTAAAAAGCATTGTGACCCTCAGTCAGACATGGTGTCCTTTCCTACTGCATTAGCTAGTGTTCTCTGGAGAAACAGAACCAATAAGACTGATGTAACTCCATATCTCTGTGTCTATCAATCTATCTATCTGCCTATCATCTGTTTATCTATCTATAATCTATCAATGTATCTATTTACCAATCTATCATCTATCTAGATTTACTGTAAGGAATTGGTGAATTTCTTATAACAGTGTTTACAGGGACACTCTTGTGACTATAGAGACTGAGTCCTCGAATCTGCAGTTGGCAAACTGGAGACCCCAGAGAGCTGATGATTTAGTTTCAGTTCAAGTTCAAAGGTCTGAGACCTTAGAAAGCAGGCAGTGTAGTTCCAGCCCAGAGTCTACAGGCTAGGGACCCGGGAAGAGACACTATTTCAGTTCAAGTCTAAAGGCAGGAAAACACCAGTGTCCAACTTGAAGTCAGTCAGGCAGAAGAAGATTTTCTTACTCATAAAGCCAGTCTTTTTGTTCTATTAGATCTTCAACTGATTGAATGAGACCCACCCACAACAGGGAGAGCAATCTGCTTTATTCAATCTAATGACTCAAATGCTAATCTCTTCCCAAAACACCCTCATACACATATCCAGAATAACATTTGACCAAATACCTGGGAACTTTCTGGCCCAGCTAGGTTGACACATAAAATTAGCCATCACCTATGTAGTTGCTGTGATATATTATTTGGCATTTGCACTGGCACATGATGGAATTTTTTTTCTGAAACTTTGTTAATTGCAGTACCAAAGATATTTGTTATATCCCAAACTGGATATATAAGATTTAAAATCAGAAAAGAGACATCTTCAGAGTTCAGAAAATCTGATTTGCATATCCTTAATTGTCGAAATTTCTTTTGATTCTGCATTAAAGTGTAATGTAATAGAGCATTATCAGAAGGGCTCCAAATATTGGTAATTTATAACAAGAAGCTCCAAGAGTTCCAATAATGAGAGAGGACGAGGTGCTCTGTCATCATAGGACTTGACTCTGCTGAGTTTCCAAGGCAGCATATGGCTGTTCTTTATAAAATATGTGTCATTAAAATCCTGCTCCTGGATAGAGCAGACCCACACAGTGCAAAGTAAAACAAAGTTCTGGCAGCCACTTCTCTAATTGATGTAAATAGGCAGTCCTGTTAATTCAGGACTGGGGTGATTTTTCTCCTGGTCTTCTTTACCAGTCTTTGCTCTGCACAATGGCCACATTAATTGGTTAATTGTGAGCTTTCCTTTGGGCTGCCTGCTGTTTAAAATCCTCAGGGAATTTCACTTAAGGTTTTAAGAAAAGCTCTATCACAATCATCCCCCAGAAAATCCTATTCCCAAAATAGGAAGAGAGTCAAGATTTAATGAAGATTTTTTTCTCCCCTTCAAGTGTTCACTTGACCATTCCTTTATTCTCACATAATGTCTTAAGGATGTAGTGTTCATTCTAACATTACAGCCTCCTACTCTTGGCCACCTTGACTCCAGCAGCCAAGTAGTCTCCGATTAACCAGGCCTACTTAGTTGCACACTGCTGCTGCTGCTGCTGCTGCTAAGTCGCTTCAGTTGTGTCCGACTCTGTGTGACCTCATAGACGGCAGCCCACCAGGCTCCCCTGTCCCTGGGATTCTCCAGGCAAGAACACTGGAGTGGGTTGCCATTTCCTTCTCCAATGCATGAAAGTGAGAAGTGAAAGTGAAGATGCTCAGTTGTATCCGACTCTTAGTGACTCCATGGACTGCAGCCTACCAGGCTCCTCCATCCATAGGATTTTCCAGGCAAGAGTACTGGAGTGGGTTGCCATTGCCTTCTCCAAGTTGCACACTGAGTAGTGTGCAATTTGATCAAAATATGTATAAATTTTTTTTGAAGAGATGGCTTATTAATAGGGAAGAAGATGTGTTATCTTACAATTTGTGAGAATAGCTTTAAGTGTTTAGCTTTGTTTTTCTAATATGGAAGAATCAGTCATCACTGGGATATTTTAGAATCCTAAGGACATCAGAATCAAGAATCAGTTGCCTGATGCTTTTAACAATAACATGCCTTCAAATTTTTTGCTTCAACACTTTGAAAGCACTCATTTTCTTGTTGTTGTTCAGTTGCTAAGTCATCTCCAACTCTTTGTGATCCCATGGACTGCAGCAAGCCAGGTTTCCCTGTCCTTCACTGTCTCCTGGAGTTAGCTCACATTTGTGTCCATTGAGTCGGTGATGCTATCTAATCATCTCATCCTCTGCTACCCCCTTCTCCTTTGGCCTTCAGTCTTTGCTAGAATCAGGGTTTTTTCCAGTGAGTCAGCTCTTTACATCGGGTGGCCAAAGTATTGGAGTTTCAGCTTCAGCATGTCCTTGCAATGAATATTCAGGGTTTATTTCCTTTAGGATTGACTGGTTTGATCTCCTTGCTGTCCAAGGGACTCTCAAGAGTATTCTCCAACACCACAGTTCAAAAGCATCAATTCTTCAGCATTCAGCCTTCTTTTTGGTCCAACTCTCACATCTGTATGTGACTACTGGAAAAACCATGATTTTGACTATACAGACCTTCATCAGCAAAGGGATGTCTCTGCTTTTACTGTCTAGGGTTATCATAGTTTTCCTTCCAATGAGCAAGTGTCTCTTAATTTCATGGCTGCAGTCACTGTCCGCAAGAAAATAAAATCTGTCACTTTTCCCGATTTGTCCTCTTCTATTTGACATGAACTGATAGGACTGGATGCCATGATCTTAGTTTTTCAAATGTTGAATTTTAACCAGTTTTTTCACTCTCCTTTTTCACCTCATCAAGAGGCTCTTTAGTTCCTCTTCACTTTTTGCCATTAGAGTGGTATCATCTGCATATATCATTTTCTTATTCCAAACCAATTAAATATTCTGTGTCAAACAATTCACTCATGTGCTTATGACCTTTTAGAAAAGTTATTTTTTAATGCTATGAAAAATAAAGTGAAGTGAAGTGAAGTCGCTCAGTCATGTCTGACTCTTTGCAACCCCATGGACTATACAGTCCATGGAATTCTCAGGCCAGAATACTGGAGTTAGTAGTCTTTGTCTTCTTCAGGGTATATTCCCAACCCAGGAATCGAACCCAGGTCTCCCACATTGCAGGCGGATTCTTTACTAGCTGAGCCATAAGGGAAGCCCAAGAATACTGGAGTGGGTAGCTGATCCTTTCTCCAGTGGATCTTCCCGACCCAGGAATCGACTGGGATCTCCTGCATTGCAGGCATTTTCTTTACCAGTTGAGCCACCAGGGAAGCCCTTTTTAATGCTATAAGTGAAAATCACTCAGCCGTGTCTGACTCTTTGCAGCTCCATGGACTATACAGTCCGTGGAATTCTCTAGGCCAAAATACTGAAGTGGGCAGCCTTTTTTTAATGCTGAGCTACCACATGCCCAAGGTAAGGGGAGGCGGCCGAGAGGAGCAACCCCACGTCAAAGAGCAGTGGCTGCGAGGGCGCAGGAGGGCCAATGGAGCTACTCCACATTCAAGTGCAGGAGGGGCGGCCCTGAGGAGATACCCCTCATCCAAGGTAAGGAGCAGAGGCTGCACTTTGCTGGAGGAGCCATGAAGAGCTACCCCACGTCCAAGGTAAGAGAAACCCCAGTAAGATGGTAGGTGTTGCGAGAGGGCATCAGAGGGCAGACACACTGAAACCATAATCACAGAAAACTAGTCAATCTAATCACACAGACAACAGCCTGGGCTAACTCAATGAAACTAAGCCATGCCATGTGGGGCCACACAGGATGGGCGGGTCATGGTGGAGAGGTCTGACAGAATGTGGTCCACTGGAGAAGGGAATGGCAGTATTCTTGCCTTGAGAACCCCATGAACAGTAGGAAAAGGCAAAATGATACGATACTGAAAGAGGAACTCCCCGGGTCGGTGGGTGCCCAATATGCTATTGGATATTAGTGGAGAAATAACTCCAGAAAGAATGAAGGGGTGAAGCCAAGGCAAAAACAATACCCAGTTGTGGATGTGACTGGTGATGGAAGCAAGGTCCAATGCTGTAAAAACCAATATTGAATAGGAACTTGGAATGTTAGGTCCATGAATCAAGGCTAATTGGAAGTGGTCAAACAGGAGATGGCAAGAGTGAATGTTGATATTCTAGGAATCACTGAACTAAAATGGACTGGAATGGGTGAATTTAACTCAGATGCCCATTATATCTACTACTGTTGGCAGGAATCCCTTAGAAGAAATGGAGTAGCCATCATGGTCAACAGAAGAATCCAAAATGCAGTACTTGGATGCAATCTCAAAAATGACAGAAAGATCTCTGTTTGTTTCCAAGGCAAACCATTCAATATCATGGTAATCCAAGCCTATGCCCCAACCAGTAATGCTGAAGAAGCTGAACGGTTCTATGAAGACCTACAAGACCTTTTAGAACTAACACCCCAAAAGATGTCCCTTTCATTATAGGGGACTGGAATGCAAAAGTAGGAAGTCAAGAAACACCTGGAGTAACAGGCAAATTTGGCCTTGGAGTACAAACTCTAATAGAGTTTTGCCAAGAGAACCCACTGGTCATAGCAAACACCCTCTTCCAACAACATAAGAGAATACTCTACACATGGACATCACCAGATGGTCAACACCAAAATCAGATTGATTATATTCTTTGCAGCCAAGGATGGAGAAGCTCTATACAGTCGGCAAAAAAAAGACCGGGAGCTGACTGTGGCTCAGATTGTTAACTCCTTATTGCCAAATTCAGACTTAAATTGAAGAAAGTAGGGAAAACCACTAGACCATTCAGGTATGACCTAAATCAAATCCCTTATGATTATACAGTGGAAGTGAGAAATAGATTTAAGGGACTAGATTTGATAGAGTACCTGATAAACTATGGATGGAGGTTCGTGACATTGTACAGGAGACAGGGATCAAGACCATCCCCATGGAAAAGAAATGCAAAAAAGCAAAATGGCTGTCTGAGGAGGCCTTACAAATAGCTGTGAAAAGGAGAAGCAGAAAGCAGAGGAGAAAAGGAAAGATATAAGCATCTGAATGCAGAGTTCCAAAGAATAGCAAGAAGAAATAAGAAAGCCTTCCTCAGCAATCAATGCAAAGAAATGGAGGAAAAGAACAGAATGGGAAAGACTAGAGATCTCCTCAAGAAAATTAGAGATACCAAGGGAACATTTCATGCAAAGATGGGCTTGATAAAGGATAGAAATGGTATGGACCTAACAGAAGCAGAAAATATCAAGAAGAAGTGGTAAGAATACACAGAACTTAAGAGCTTCACGACCCAGATAATTACAATGGTGTGTTCACTCACCTAGAGCCAGACATCCTGGAAGGTGAAGTCAAGTGGGCCTTAGAAAGCATCACTATGAACAAAGTGGAAGTGATGGAATTCCAGTTGAGCTATTTCAAATCCTGAAAGATGATGCTGTGAAAGTGCTGCCCTCAATATGCCAGCAAATTTGGAAAACTCACAGTGGCCACAGGACTGGAAAAGGTCAGTTTTCATTCCAATCTCAAAGAAAGGCAATACCAAAGAATGCTCAAACTACCACACAATTGCACTCATCTCACACGCCAGTAAAGTAATGCTCAAAATTTCCCAAGCCAGGCTTCAGCAGTATGTGAGTCTCCAGATTTTCTAGCTGGATTTAGAAAAGGCAGAGGAACCAAAGATCAAATTGCCAACATCCATTGGATCATTGAAAAAGCGAAAGCATTACAGAGAAACATCAATTTCTGCTTTATTGACTATGCCAAAGCCTTTGGTTGTGTGGATCACAATAAACTGTGGAAAATTCTGAAAGAGATGGAAATATCAGATCACCTGACTTGCCTATTGAGAAACCTGTATGCAGGTCAGGAGGCAACAGTTAGAACTGGACATGGAACAACAGACTGGTTCCCAGTAGGAAAAGGAGTATATCAAGGCTGTATATTGTCACCCTGCTTATTTAACTTATACACAGAGTACATCATGAGAAACGCTGGGCTGGAAGAAGCACAAGCTGGAATCAAGATTGCTGGGAGAAATATCAATAACTTCAGATGTGCAGGTGATACCACCCTTATGGCAGAAAGTGAAGAACTAAAAAGCCTCTTGATGAAAGTGAAAGAGGAGAGTGAAAAAGTTGGCTTAATGCTCAACATTCAGAAAATGAAGTTCATGGCACTTGGTCCCATCACTTCATGGGAAATAATGGGGAAACATTGGAAACACTGTCAGACTTTATTTTGGGGGGCTCCAAAATCACAGCAGATGGTGATTGCAGCCATGAAATTAAAAGATGCTTACTTCTTGGAAGGAAATTTATGATCAACCTAAATAGCATATTATAAAGCAGAGACATTACTTTGCCAACAAAGGTCCATCTAGTTAAGGCTATGGTTTTTCCAGTAGTCATGTATGGATGTGAGAGCTGGACTGTGAAGAAAGCTGAGCACTGAAGAATTGATGCTTTTGAACTGTGGTGTTGAAGAATACTCTGAGAGTCCCTTGGACTGCAAGGAGATCCAACCAGTCCATCCTAAAGGAGATCAGTCCTGGGTGTTCATTGGAAGGACTGATGCTAAAGCTCAAACTCCAGTACTTTGGCCACCTCATGTGAAGTTAACTCGTTGGAAAAGTCCCTGATGCTGGGAGGGATTGAGGGCAGGAGGAGAAGGGGATGACAGAGGATGAGATGGCTGGATGGCATCACCGACTCGATGGATGTGAGTGTGAGTGAACTCTGAGAGTTGGTGATGGACAGGGAGGCCTGGCATGCTGCAATTAATGGGGTCGCAAAGAGTCAGACACGACTGAGCAACTGAACTGAACTGATAATTAACTTGAATTTGCGTTGACTATATTTTAGACTACTTATAAATGGTGAACTAAGTTTCTGAAGTTAAGCTTTTTACTTGCAATTTTCTACAAAAACCTTAAGTGGAGACCACTGCCCTTCTAAACTAGATTGATGGGACTTCCCTTGTCATCCAGTGGTTAGATTTCACCTTCCAGTGCTGGGCATGTGGGTCAGTCCATGGTCAGAGAGCTAAGATCACACATGCCTCAAGACCAAATAAACAAAAACATAAAGCAGAAGCAATGTTATAACAAATTTAATAAAGATTTTTAAAATGGTCCGCATCAAAAAAAAATTCAAAAAATAAACTGGATTGATGTCATGCTCACAATACTCCTGGATGTCTACAAATGCTAATTGTGTGTTTTCAAGCTGGTGGTCTTTGAGGTTAATGAAGAGGCTCCTGCAGGGCTGCTGTGTGAGAGAGGAAAGATCTTTAAGACAGCTCTGTTTCTAAGTCTTTTAATTATTGACCTTTCATGAAAGAGTGCTGAATGGAAGGTCCAAGACTATAAATCTTTCTAGGCAATCACTTAAGTATCTTTCTCAGTTATTTCCCATGACTTTTGTGGAAATAAACTACTTGATTTTTATATATTAATAAAACAAACTACTATGTTTAAAATGAGTAGTCAGCAAGGACCTACTGTATAGCACATGGAACTCTGCTCAATGTTATGTGGCAGCCTGGCTGGAAGAGGGGTTTGGGGGAGAATGGATGCATGTGTATGTATGGCTGAGTCACTCTGCTGTGCACCTGAAACTACGACAATATTGTTAATTGGCCATATTCCAATATAAAATTAAAAGTTTTTAAAATAAATAGACAATACCAAAATAAATCAAACCCAGAATCTCAGTGGCTTACCCCAACAATGAATTTTTGCTTACTCATACCAACTTCTGTGACTAACACAGGTTGGCAGAGTCCTGCTTCACTAGACACTGAGAGACCTAGCTTGACTGCTATTTGGGGAGCACAGAATTCCAGGTGCCTGGGAAGTAGATAAGAATGGAATATTTGCAATGTCTGGATAATAATGTTCAACAGAGCATCTCTCTTTTTCCCTTCATCTCAGACTCCTGACTTCCAACTCCCTCCCAACCTTTCTCTGGTTGCATGATATCTTGGACCCTTTTCCTGAAATTCTAATTGTGTCTGTCCTTGCCCTCTCCCAACAAACTTCCATACAAGTTAGCACCCCTCCTACAACACACATACACACACACCCCACAGTGGGAAACGAGTGTCTGACAGTTGATAATGCTTATACACATGTAGTAGAAGCAACCGTCAGTAAGAAATGTGAGCATTCAGAATGCCTCAGACTTGTTAAGATGACTCATAAGAATTGCTTTTGGTGGTCTCCAAGCCCTGCCATTCCATGCCCTTATATATTTGAAAATGGTTCATAATAAATCCTCTGGTCATGTTTAGTACTACTGCCCTTGTATATTTGTAGCAGCTCATTGATGACCCTGGACCTGCTTCAATTAGACATATCTGTGTGTGTGTGTGTGTGTGTGTGTTAGAAGAGGGCATTAGCAGGATTATCCCCATCCAAATGCAGAAATAGAAAATTCAACTGCAATGATCAGGCAGAATTTCCAAAATTATAATTGCTCAACGCTGGCAGAGGTACAAGGAGACAGGCATGCTCGTACATTACAGGTGAGATATGGACTCTAACACAACTTTCCTGAAGGATAATTTGGAGATACCTGTCAAAAGATTTTAAATTGTCCATATACTTTGTTCCAGCACTTCAGTTTGTAAAATTTGTTCCTAGGGGTAAGCACAAAGATTTAGTTGTAAAGTTGTTCAGTATAACATTATTTATTATAGGCTTGAAACAGCCTAGATGCCCAACAATAGTAAATCGAATAAATTGTTTTATATTATTGGACACTACCCAACAGTTAAAATTACATTGTGGAAATACACTTATTGACATGAAAAGCTGGTCACAAGTTATTATTATGTTTCCATTTTGGAAACAACTACACACACATGCTTTTTACCTTTGCATAAGATTATTTGACTTGGCTGATTTTTATCTTCTTATTCTAATTTATCTGAAATGACTTTTTGGCTGAGATATTTGAGTAGAAAACATTATTTTGAATACATTTGAAATGCGACATTTTTAAGGAGCTCTAGGGTTGACCCATCCATGCATGATCCCTACTCACCCCAAAACCCCCATTGGACAGATCACATAATCCTTGGCTAAATCTCTCTTGCCTCTCTTTTCCAAAAGCTTTTTATTTTATATTAGGGCATATGTGATTAACAAACAGTGTTGTAATAGTTCCAGGGGAACAGCAAAGGGACTCA
This sequence comes from Oryx dammah, assembly GCF_014754425.2. Classification (NCBI taxonomy): domain Eukaryota; kingdom Metazoa; phylum Chordata; class Mammalia; order Artiodactyla; family Bovidae; genus Oryx; species Oryx dammah. Next base: position 53,596,496 of record NW_024070200.1, read on the forward strand.
ACCATACATATACGCATACCCATTCTCCTCCAAACTCCCTTCCCATCCAGGCTGCCACATCACATTGAGCACAATCCCAAAATCCTTTTTGGTTGTTCATTTAAAATATATCAGTGTGTACATGCGGATTCTAAACTCCTTAACTGTCTCTTTCCCTCATCTTTCCCCCTGACAGCCATAAGTTTGCTCTCTAAGTCTGTGTCTCTCCTCTTATATTGTATTCACCTAGCAAACAGCCTCATACTGTGGTTATTTATGTCTGTGACTCTCTGCTTTCATTCATTTTCTTCTTTTTTTAGAATGAATAACCACAAAAGCCTTTCACAACTCTTTTCTCCAATACCTTGAGTTTAGATCTGTTCTCTTTTTCACACAATTCTATACTGGCCCCACAGTTCCAAGCATCATGAACAGTATGTTAAAGCCTTCTTCCAGCCCAGCTGTCCCATCCTTCAGAACTCTTATCTCAATAAGTGATGTTTGTTATTACAGAGCCCTCAAGGTCAAGTCTTATTCCCTTGTCCACTTCCACTACTCCAATCACGGTAATGGGATTAGATACAAGACCAAAGTTGTTGATATTTGCATAGAACTCATGAAAACCTGGGAAAATGATGAAACTCACACTGATGAGGAGTTATAAAAACAATATTGAAAAACAATATTAAGCTTCCAGGTAAGGGCTTGCTTATCCTAACAGCTGGACTGTGGCAAATGTAAAGCTTTTGAGTAACCTTATATGTTTTCCCAACATTTGTCATGGGTATTTGGTTAATAGACAACTAGATAAAATTCTACACTGACAAGCCCTTCTGTTTCACTATTGGAGTACATGAACGTCCTCACAGAAAAAGTCCTCTTGTTAACATTGTGCTGAGTTCACCAATGAGCATTATTTCTGTGGCAGGAGCAAATGGAGAAAATAGAGGCTGTCCTATTATACGAGAAGCAAACGCCCACCTCTCCTTTAGCTCAGCCTTTGTATGACTTGTGCTACTCAGACTCTCGCTTCATCTGGTAATGGCCTTGCACGTCTGCCTGTTGGGGCAATTTGTCCTCCACCATGTCAGAATCAATGAGCATTCTTCACTGGTTTAAAAGCATTGAGTGAGAGACATTGCCCTGGAAGAAGGAAAAATATGACTGAGCTAAGAATTTTTCAGCACCTTCCAAAGAGCTTCTCCCCAGTTCTGCACTTTGGTGGGGCTGCCTTCCTAAGGAAGTCATCTGTGTACATACACGTGGAGCCTTCCAAGGCTGGGCACACACGAGCTACTTCAGGACCGTGTGGGTGCGAGTGACAAATTCTCCTGCTGGTTACGTTATCACACATCATGGCAACACTGAGGAGCCATCCATCTGGATTGGCTTTATACTCTGAAATATAAGGTTTCAGAATTGGGTTAAATGTACATTTATTTGTGGAGGCAGCTTTTTTAGGAAGAAGAATTGGCAGCAGTGGAGGTCAAAGCCAAACAGACATTGAAACGTTCAACACCTAAGGAGATCATAGGTGACGTAAGGGGATTTGTTTCATTAACTGGTGTCTCAAAGCTTCCTCTAGAAAAGTTCTTTATTTATAGATGCATATGCCTCACCCCAGTTAAAAATATACAGTTTAGATGGGAGCAAGAGGTTAAACCTGTAAGGATAAGATTACAAAAAGAAATACAACTCTCGCTATAAACCCAATATCTTTTGGGCTGACCGAGGGCCCCTTTAAATATAACATTACTATGTGTTGTAGGTAATCTCAGTAGAGGTATCACCAAATTTACAATGACTGCTTTCAACAAGATGACTAAACATTATTGACATAATATGCCTTGATTAAATCTGTGATAAATCAACTATACTTAAAGCTCCATAATGCATTAGGGAGAGAGCCAACTCTTGAGAAAGAGTGACTACCGCATCAGCTGTTCTGCTGTCAACAGCCGTCACTGAGTTAAAGGCTTGTCTTCATCAGTGAGAGGGATTGAAGAGGAATATTTAGGAAGGGATTGATGAGGCTGGCAGTCATGGATGGTGATGTCCTCCACAGCATATAGCCAACCAAGAGCCATGCATTCTTTCTACTTCTGAGAGATCATAACTCGAGAGGGAAGGACAGAGACCCATCAGGGCAGGGTTGGTCTACAGAAGGAAGACTATAACAGCAAGTAGAAAAGTAGAAGGATGAAGCAGAGAGAAAACTGGATTGGAACCAGATCTAGGTTCTCTGTGGGTCTTTGACAAATATCATGACTTCTCTGAGCCTTGGTTTTCCTACCTGAGCAATAGTGATCATTACATACAGAGTGTATTAGTTTGCTGATGCTGTCATAATAAAACACCACAGACTGAATAGCTTAAACAATAGAAATGCATCTCCTCATAGTTCAGGAGGCGAGAGTCCAATATCCTGAGTTGGTTTCTCCTGAGGTCTCTCTCCTTGTATTGCAGACAGCCACTTTGTCATTGTAGATTTGTTTCTCATTGTGCCTTCACATCATTATTCCTTCATGTGGTCACATCACTGTGCTGTCTCTGTACGTCCAAATTACTTCCTCTTATCAGGGTACCTGATAAGAATCAAGAAGAATTGATGCTTTTGAACTGTGGCATTGGAGAAGGCTCTTGAGAGTCCCTTGGACTGCAAGTAGATCCAACAGGTCAATCCTAAAGAAAATCAGTCCTGAATATTCACTGGAAGGACTGATGCTGAAGCTGAAGCTCCAGTACTTTGGCCACCTGATGCAAAGAGCCAACTCATAAGAAAAGACTCTGATGCTGGGAAAGATTGAAGGCAGGAGAAGGGGATGACAGAGGATGAGATGGTCGGATAGCAAAAACTGACTCAACAGACATGAGTTTGAGCAAACTCTGGGAGATGAAGGACAAGGGAAGCCTGGCACCCTGCAGTCCATGGGGTCACAAAGAGTCAGACATGACTAAGCGATTGAACAACAACAACAGTCCAGATACCAGTCCTAGAGAGGAGGGCCCACACTAACAGATTTATTTAATCATCTCTCCTCTCTAAATAGAGCCACAGTCAGATCTAAGGGGTTATGGTTTTGACATATGAATTTGGGAGCAGGGGACATAATTCAGTCCACAAGACAAAACGAATGTAAATATGCAAGGAGATAATGAGTATTCAAGCACAAGGCAGATTGCAGGGTGCTCTAGGGCATGATTCATTATCACTTGGAAGGAAATGACAGAATACTGCCCCAGACCTTCACCAGGAGCAACTGGAAGCCACTTTCAAGCCTTCTTGTCAAGTCAGAAAGTAGAAAAGGAGGGCAGGGGGAACGGGAGGAAGGAGGGACACATACAGAACAATTTTAGGAGTATTTTGGCCACTGGGCATCTATTCTCTTTCATATTTTTACTTTGATTTCCTTTGAGAACTTACCTCCACTGTAGAAATGTCCTGCATTACTTAGCTAACTGGTTAGAGTCTCCTGGAACATTGTGTCCTACCAAAGTGATGTAAGGATGAAGAAAAATTGTTGCATTTCATTCATTTCTTCTGAAGAGCTCTGATAGCCCAAAATGTCATAATTCTTGCTTTTCAGTTGCTCAGTTGCATCCACCTCATTGTGCCCCCATGGACTGCAGCACACCAGGCTTTCTTGTCCTTCATCATCTCCCAGGGATTGTGCAGACTCATTGAGTCAGTGATGCCATCCAACCGTTTCATCCTCTGTTGTCTCATTCTCCTCCTGCCTTCAATCTTTTCCAGCATCAGGGTCTTTTCCAATGAGTTGGCTCTTTGCATCAGGTGGCCAAATTACTGAAGCTTCAGCATCAGTCCTTCCAATGAATATTTAGGGTTGATTTAGGATTGACTGGTTTGATCTCCTTGATGTCCAAGGGACTATCAAGAATATTCTCCAACACCACAGTTCAAAAGCATCAATTCTTCAGTGCTCAGCTTTCTTCACAGTCCAACTCTCACATCCATACATGACTACTGGAAAAACCATAGCTTTGACTATATGGATCATTGTCAGCAAAGTGATGTCTCTACTTTTTAATATGCTGTCTAGGTTTGTCATAGCTTTTCTTCTAAGGAGCAAGCATCTTTTAATTTCATGGCTGCAGTTACTGTCCACAGTGACTTTGGAGCCCAAGAAAATAAAATCTGTCACTGTTTCCATTGTTTCCCCATCTATTTGCCCTGAAGTGATGGGACTGGATGACATGATCTTAGTTTTTTGAATGTTGAGTTTTAAGCTAACTTTTCCACTTTTTTTTTTTAACCTTCATCAAGAAGCTCTTTAGTTTCTCTTAACTTTATGCCATAAGCGTGGTGTCATCTGCATATCTGAGGTTACTGATATTTCTCCTGGCAATTTTGATTCCAGCTTGTGCTTCATTCACCCTGGCGTTTTGCCAGATATATTTTGACTATAAGTTAAATAAGCAGAATGACAATATACAGCCTTGATATACTCCTTTCCCAATTTTGAACCAGTCTTTTGTTCCATGTCCAGTTCTAACTGTTCCTTCCTGACCTGCATACACGTTTCTCAAGAGGCAGGCAAGGTGGTCTGGTATTTCCATCTCTTTCAGAATTTTCCATAGTTTATTGTGATCCACACAGTCAAAGGCTTTAGCATAGTCAGTGAAGCAGAAGTAGATGTTTTTCTGGAACTCAGTTGCTTTTTCTATGATCTAACAGATGTTGGTAGTTTGACCTCTGGTTCTTCTACCTTTTATAAATCCAGTTTGAACATGTAGAAGTTCTCGATTGATATATTGTTAAAGCCTAGTGAAGGATTTGAGGCGGTACCTTGCTAGTATGTGAAGTCAGGGAAATTGTACAGTAGTTTGAACATTCTTTGGCATTGCCTTTCTTTGGGATTGGAATGAAAACTGATCTTTTGTAGTCCTGTGGCCACTGCTGAGTTTTCCAAATTGGCTGGCATATTGAATGCAACACTTTAACAGCATCATCTTTTAGGATTTGAAACAGGGTAGCTGGAATTCCATCATCTCCACTAGCTGTTCATAGTAATACTTCCTAAGGCCCACTTGACTTCACACTCCAGGGTGTCTGGCTCTAGGTGAGTGGTCACACCATTGTCGTTATCTGGATCATTAAGACCTTTTCTATACAGCTCTTCTGTGTATTCTTGCTGGTTCTTCTTAATATCTTCTGCTTGTTAGGTCCATAACCATTTCTGTCCTATAGTCCCATCTTTGCATGAAATGTTCTCTTGGCATCTCTAATTTTCTTGAAGAGATCTCTAGTCTTTCCCATTCTAATTTTTTCCTCTCTTTCTTCATGTTGTTTATTTAAGATTGCTTTCTTATCTCTCCTTGCTATTCTTTGGAACTCTGCATTCAGTGGGTAAATCTTTCCCTTTCTCCTTTGCTTTAGCTTCTCTTCTTTCCTCAGCTATTTGTAAGTCCTCCTCAGACAAACATTTTGCCTTGTTGCATTTCTTTTTCTTGGGGATGGTTTTGGTCACTTCCTCCTGTACAATGTTATAAACCTTTGTCCATAGTTCTCAGGAACTCTTGTCTGTCTAATCCCTTGAATCTGTTTCTCACTTCCACTGTACAATCATAAGGGATTTGATTTAGGTCATACCTGGTTTTCCCTACTTTCTTCAACTTAAGTCTGAATTTTGCAATATGGAACTCATGATCTGAGCCATAATCAGCTCCCAGTCTTGTTTTTGTTGACTGTATAAATCTCCATCTTTGGCTACAAAGAATATAATCAATCTAAGCTCCTTATTGACCATCTGGTGATGTTCCATGTGTGGAGTCACCTCTTGTGCTGTTGGAAAAAGGTGTTTGCTATTACCAGTATATTCTCTTGGCAAAATTCTGTTAGCCTTTGCCCTGCTTCATTTTGTACTCCAAGGCCAAACTTTCCAGTTACTCCAGGTATCTATTGACTTCCTACTTTTGCATTCCAGGCCCCTGTGATGAAAAGAACATCTTTAGTTCTAGAAGGTCTTGTAGTTCTTCATTGAACTGTTCAACTTCATCTTCTTTGGCATTAATGGTTGGGGCATAGACTTGAATTACTGTGATGTTGAATGGTTTGCCTTGGAAATGAACTGAGGTCATTCTGTCATTTTTGAGATTGTACCCTAAGCCTGGTTTTCTGCTCTTATTGCTGATTCTTAATGTTTCTCAAGATTCTTTCCTCAAATTCTCTTTTGCTCAAAGCAGCCAGAGTTTGGGTCTATTGCTTACAACCTTAGCTGGTGACAAAGTGGAAGGATGAACAGAAGTCTGCAACAGAGGAGCAAAGATGGAAGGAGGGAAAATGGAAGGAATAGAGAGGATAGAAAATTGAAAGAGAGGGAAGGAGAGATGGAAGAAAGAAATGGATAAAAGGGATGAAAAAGAAGATGAAGGATGAGTGAATGAAAAGGTCACATGGCATAGCCACTCAGATCTTCCTTGAGTGAAATCAGCTCTATACCAAGAGAAGAGAATATGGTTTTCTGCTAATGCTTAACATACAGAGTTTCAGCTCAGTGAGATCTTTGTGTTCACGGAAACTAGTGCTGCCTTGGTCCACCCAAGTCATTTAACCCCAAAAGTTTTCACCTCCTAGAGCACCCTATGGTTATTAAACCTTGTATGGAGTGGAAATTTGCTCCCAGTAATGTATATGCTATGGAGCAGCTCAATACAGATCCTCTAACAGACTTGCAAATATTTTCAGATTCATTGGGAGAGAAAGGGTGGAGATACAGAAGCTATTCTCAACAAGGTCTCTATATCCCAGATTCTGGTCCTCAGGTCCATAGGTCCAGAAACTCAACTTATCCAGGGGACCTAGAATGGACCAATCATTTCAGACAAATTTATAATGTTATAGACAGATAGAACAGGATCCCGATTTCTCAATACAGAAATCCTAGGTTAGAATCAGATCTGGATCCAAACGTAGTCCCTGTATTTCTTATCTTGTAACTTTTGTGCCAGCTTATTAACTTCTCTGAGTTTGAGCAATGCTTGTGATTGGTGTGAGGGTTGCATTAGATATTCCCTGTGACATGCCTGGACATTAGGAGGATCCACTACAAATCACTTGTTGTCCCTCACTTTCTGTACCTGACTTCTCTCCTGAACCTCTTCAGATGCTCTCAGCCTCATCTGTTCTTGCTTCAGCCCCTGTAACAGCAACCAGCTCTGCGTGGGCTCTGACTTACTTCCAGCAGAGGCAACCTGGCAGTGTCTTCCACCTGCCTGTTTCTGCTGCTCTCCATCATGGCCATCCTACGGACTTGAGGTGCGGGAGGCTGCAGAGCATTGTGTGGTGCCCACCTTCACATGGCCTTGAAGGGTATGGGGATTACCCCCATAGAGTGGATCTCTTATGGAGACAGGACCCAGGAGAAATCCTTCTGTCTTTCTCCATTCCCCTGTCCTGTGACCATTGATAAGGCTTCTCAGAGGTCTGTCCCTGCATCCTTGGACCCTTGGTCCCTTAGAATTTGGTTTCTAGTGGCACTTGGCTGTGGCTTGACTCCAAGTCATCCTTCTGTTGGTTTTTCCTCCTTCTCTCCCTCACTCTGTGAGGTGCTTACTCCCTACCTTATAATGACAAAGAAGCTGTTTTCCTTAGAAGATCCAGGCTAAAATGAATTCTGACTTCCTTTCCCTTTCCAGTCACCAGATTACCTACATCAGTCTGTCCATTGTCTGGATCAGACAAATTTCATGAAACTCAGGAGATCATACTAAAAGCTTGCAGTTTGCTGGTACATATGTAGAGTGAAACATTATACAGCCTTAAAAGTAAAAAAGAAAAATCTTGTCATATACTACAGCAAGGATGAACCTTGAGAATGTTGTCATTATTTAGTCCCTAAGTCATGTCTAACTCTTTTGTAACCCCATGGACTGTAGCCCGCCTGGCTCCTCTGTCCATGGGATTTCTCAGACAAGAATATTGGAGTGAGGGATTTCCCTAATGGTCCAGCAATTAAGATTCCATGCTTCCAAGGAGAGGACCTGGGTCCAATCCCTTGTCAGGGAACTAGATCCCACATGCCACAACTAAAACCTAGGTCAGTCAAATAAGTAAATATTAAAAAAGAGACTACTGGAGTGGTTTGCCATTTCCTTCTCCAGGGGATCTTCCCAACTCAGAGATTGAACCCACATCTCTAGCATTGGCAGACAGATTCTTTACCACTGAGCTACCAGGGAAGCACTTTGAGAACATTACACTCAATAAAATGAGCCAGTCATAAAAGTGAACAAAACTGTAAAGTTCCACTTATATCAGGTACCTAGAATAGTCAAATTCACAGAGACGGAAAATAGAATGGTGGTTACCAGGGACTGGGGGAAAGGAGAAGTGGGGAGTATTGTTTAATGGATGCAGAGTTTCATTTCTGCAGGATGAAGAGTTTTCAAGATTGGTTACACAAGGTGAATGTACTTTCCTAAGAGTCCAGTGGGACAATTCCTGCTAGAGTTTGTAACCATATTTTTTTGAAAAATTATTTATTAATGTTTTTGTTGGGCTGTGCTGGGTCTTAGTTGCGGCACCCAGGATCTTTGATCTTCATTGCAGCGTGCAGGATCTTTAGTTGTGTTGTATGGGTTCTAGTTCACTGGCCAGGGATTGAACCTGGGCCCCTGAACTGGGAGCATGGAATCTTAGCCACTGGAGCACCTAGGAAGTCTCTGTAAACCATATTTTAATTTAAAAAAAAAACAATCAAGGATTCGCTAGACTTATTCTCTTATAATTAGACTATAAATATTACCTAAGCTACAATTTAGGTCTTGAAAGCCCTCTGTCATGGATTTGACTGTCTCCTCTTCCTAAATTCATATGTTGAAATCTTAACCTTCAACATCTCAAAATGGACTTTATTTATAAATAGTGTCATTGCAAATGTAATAAGTCAAGATGTAGTCATGAGGGTGGGCCCCAGTCAAATATGAATCGTGGTCTTATAAAAATGGTAAATTTAAGACATATGCATACAGGGAAAATGCCATGTGATGGTGAAGGCAGAGATTCTACAAGGTAAGACATGCCAAAGATTGCCAGCAAAGCACCCGAACCTAGGGGGAAGGCACAGAACAGGCTCCTTCTCACAGCTGCGAAGGAGCCCACTCTAGCGAGACCGCGATCTTAGATAAGATATTTCCATGTTGTTGAAGCAACTTTTGCTTTCTTAATTGGTGGCCAAATGATGGATCCTTTTAAGATTAGAGAAACTAACAAATTATTAAGTCTAGAGCGTTCTCATTGTAAACAACTGTTTTGTTGTTACCTACAAAACCAAAGTCAAATTAACCTAAGAACTCTTGAACGAGAAAAACCAGTCTAGGAAGCTTCATTTAGCCCTTCCCAGTGGGTTTTATAGATGCTAAAAAGAGCAATTAAGAATATCACCAGATACTTGGAAAAAACCCAAAAAGGTCTAGCTATTATTTCAATGAGATAAAATTTCTTTTTTCTTTTTAGAAAAAGGAGTTACTGCAGGTGAATTTTAAAAAATTATTTGGATGGTTATTTAGAATGGGATAAATAAAGTAGACATTTATGTGATTAAAACAAGATATTATTACACTACCTAACATTTCATGCAAAGATGGGCACAATAAAGGACAGAAATGGTAGGGACCTAACAGAAGCAGAAGATATTAAGAAGAGGTGGCAAGAATACACAGAAGAATTGTACAAAAAAAGAGCTTCACGACCCAGATAATCATGATGGTGTGATCGATCACTCACCTAGAGCCAGACATCCTGGTATGTGAAGTCAAGTGGGCCTTAGAAAGCATCACTATGAACAAAGCTAGTGGAGGTGATGGAATTCCAGTTGAGCTATTTCAAATCCTGGAAGATGATGCTGTGAAGGTGCTGCACTCAATATGCCAGCAAATTTGGAAAAACTCAGCAGTGGCCATAGGACTGGAAAAGGTCAGTTTTCATTCTAATCCCAAAGAAAGGCAATGCCAAAGAATACCCAAACTACCACACAGTTGCACTCACCTCACACGCTAGTAAAGTAATGTTTAAAATACTCCAAGCCAGGCTTTAGCAATACGTGAACCATGAACTTCCAGATGTTCAAGCTGGTTTTAGAAAAGGCAGAGGAACCAGAGATCAAATTGCCAACATCCGCTGGATCGTTGAAAAAGCAAGAGAGTTCCAGAAAAACATCAATTTCTGCTTTATTGACTATGCCAAAGCCTTTGACTGTGTGGATCACAATAAACTGTAGAAAATTCTGAAAGAGATGGAAATACCAGACCACCTGCCTCTTGAGAAACCTGTATGCAGGTCAGGAAGCAACAGTTAGAACTGGGCATGGAACAACAGACTTGTTCCAAATAGGAAAAGGAGTACGTCAAGGCTGTATATTGTCACCCTGCTTATTTAACTAATATGCAGAGTACATCATGAGAATCGCTGGACTGGAAGAAGCACAAGCTGGAATCAAGATTGCTGGGAGAAATATCAATAACCTCAGATATGCAGATGACACCACCCTTATGGCAGAAAGTGAAGAATAAATAAAAAGCCTCTTGATGAAAGTGAAAGAGGAGAGTGAAAAAGTTGGCTTAAAGCTCAATATTCAGAAAACTAAGATCATGGCATCTGGTCCCATCACTTCATTGGAAATATATGGGGAAACAGTGGAAACAGTGGCTGACTTTATTTTTTGGGGCTCCAGAATCACTGCTGATAGTGATTGCAGCCCTGAAAGTAAAAGACACTTACTCCTTGAAAGGAAAGTTATGACCAACCTAGACAGCATATTAAAAAGCAGAGATGTTACTTTGCCATCAAAGGTCTGTCTAGTCAAGGCTATGGTTTTTCCAGTGGTCATGTATGGATGTGAGAGCTGGACTGTGAAGAAAGCTGAGCACTGAAGAATTGAAGCTTTTGAACTGTGGTGTTGGAGAAGACTCTTGAGAGTCCCTTGGACTGCAAGGAGGTCCAACCAGTCTACACTAAAGGAGATCAGTCCTGGGTGTTCATTGGAAGGACTGATGCTGAAGCTGAAACTGCAATACTTTGACCACCTGATGTGAAGAGCTGACTCATTGGAAAAGACCCTGATCCTGGGAAAGATTGAGGGCTGGAGGAGAAGGGGACAACAGAGGATGAGATGGTTGGATGGCATCACCGACTCGATGGACATGGGTTTGGTGGACACCGGGAGTTGATGGACAGGGAGGCCTGGCGTGCTCTGGTTCTGGGGTCGCAAAGAGTTGGACACGACTGAGCAACTGAACTGAACTGACACTACCTAAAGTTGGCTTTCCTGGTGTCTGAGACTGCAAAGAATCTGTTTGCCAATGCAGCAGATGCAGATTTGACCCTTGGGCCAGGAAGATCCCCTGGAGGACATGGCAACCCAGTCTAGTGTTCTTGCCTGCAGAGTTCCCTGGACAGAGGAGCCTTGCAGGCTACAGACCATGGGGTCACAAAGAGCTGGACACAACTTAGTGACTAACACTAAGTCACTTAGGTCTGGCACCTTATCACACCTGCCATGGCAAATTAATATGCACCCCCACCCCCACCCCCACCCGTTGCCCTGAGATCTTACCTAAATGTCAGGTTCCATCTCCCCTATCCTGTATTGTGTATTTTTTTTTTCTTTTTTATACCCAACAGCAAGACTTCATCTATATTTTGTATAATTTTGGATTACAATGTATGCCACAAAGTCACTGGAAGCCTTGACTCTGTCATATATTGCATTTGCTCCCTTCCAGGTTTATATTATCTATAAACCCACTATTTAGCTCATCTGCAGTAGGGACTGTGTCCTCTTTCTCCTGGGATTCAGAGCGTGACTCAGTGGTGCTTAGAAGGATGTTGTCCTCACGATACATGTTCTGCCTAGCCAAAGGAATAATCGTGATTTTATTACGGATGTCACTGAAATGTTTACATGATTGACACATTTCCCATACGTTAACCAAAGTCTGTAAGATGAAAATTCTATTTCTTTCCATTAAAATGATTTTTGGTCATATAATAAAACATTCACAATTTCATTACAATTTTATTAAAAAAAATCAGAAGCTGCTGAAAAATCAACGGTTTATCCTGTGACTCTGGCATGCTGCAGTTCATGGGCCACAAAGAGTTGGCTACAACTTAGTGACTGAACAACAAACGGCAGCTATCTGCTTTCTTTCTTTCCTTTTGGTAGTTGTTGTGCCCACACCCTCCTGGATGGATAGGTAGGTAGATAGATAGATAGATGATAAATATCACTAGGTATCAAGGGGGCTTCATATATATTGGCATCACACTCGTGCAGAGAATGGCTTGACTGAATTCACTACATAGGAAGACCAAGAGTGTCTTTTGTGTGTTTTGCATGAAAGTGAAAAGTGAAGGTGAGGTCGCTCAGTCATGTCTGACTCTTTGCGATCCCATAGCTGCAGCCCACCGGGCTCCTCCAACCATGGGATTTTCCAGGCAAGTGGGTGGGGTGCCATTGCCTTCTCTGTATTTTGAAATAATAGACCTCAAATTCTCCTTAAGTAAATCTTGTTGCTTGATATTGCGTCACAGAAGGGAAACAGCTTTGATTTCATTTTTCCTCTCTAACCCCTCACATCAGGAGTCATAGCATCTGTTGATACCATCTTGCTCTCTCTCAGTTACCATTAAGTCTGAGTAATCCTGGGTTCATCACTTTACCTGCCTGGACACCTGGAAAATGAGAGCCTTGGGGAAGCGACCCTCTGAAGTCCCTTTTCAGTCCTAATCCTGGGAGGCTTTGGGGTGGAATTCCTCATCATCAATATATGTTTTCAAAATGGCAATTCTCTTGTTAAGTCAAGCAGTTCTTGCTAGAAATTGTATAGTTGACAGAGACAGAATTGGAACAGGTTTAGTAATCATAATTTCAATCTCTCTCCAGACATTCTTTTCTGATGTTTATAAGTGAAGGGTGTCAAAAGCATTCCATTCACTGGCGTGAACTTTTATTGAATATTAAAAGTAAATAATATATGACTTGGGAGGAAACTTCTATTAAATCTGTTTGGGGCCTTATGTAGATAAAGCTATTCAATTTGTACTTTGCTTCGAAATGGACACATTAATATTCATCTACAAATAATCCCTGGCTATTATTTTTACAGGTGCCTGAAACAATATATGCCTTTGAAAGACATGTGGGGAATCAGGGACTTCCCCAGGGCCCTAAAGAGCACCTTGATGGTAATTCTTCCATGATATGACCCGACGAGGCAGTGCCAACGCTCTTTTGTGATTATCAGAGGTGGCAACAGCCCTGATGAGGAGAGATGGCATGGATACTAGTGAGATGTCAAGGGGCCAGTGTAGAGAAGCACCAGCTTCTCATTAGTACAGAAATAGAATGTTGAAGAAATGTCAAAAATAAAATTAAATTTTGGATTTCTCTCTAAAACCTAGCCTCCAAAAAATGATCTTTGAGGAAATTAACATGTATTGATGGTCAACTCTGCATAGCAAATGTTACCAATGTAGTCTCATCAAAACCCACGATAGCCCAAGGAAATACCAACATCAGACTTTGTTCATAGGTCTGCTGGGTGGTGTTCCGAGGGATAAAGATAGGGTAGGGAAAACCAGTATTCAGTATTTATCACATTCCTTCCAAAAATTGTGACTAACCTTCATAAGAACATTTTGAGATATGAATACATTTGACAGGTGAGGAAACTGAGGCTAGTAGAGTTTATATGTCTCACCCAACCAAGGAGTGTCACATTTAACTTGGCTCTGTGGACTCCTGAGTCTAAACTCTTTCCATTCTACCTTGCTGCATCAAGGAATGTAGTTGAAATTTGATTTTAAAACATTAACCCTGTGACTTCACTTGTGGTCCAGTGGTTGACAATCTACCTTTCAATGCAGAGGATGTGGGTTTGATCCCTGGTAGGGCAACTAAGATCCCATATGCTGTGAGGCAACAAAGCCCACATGCTGCTAACTGCTGAGCCAGCACCACAACCAGAGAAGACCCGGCACTTCAGCAAAGACCCTACACACTGCAAGGGAGACCCAGCACAGCCAAGAGAAAAATTATTCCTAAAAACATATTCAGTCACTCAGTCAGGTCCAACTCTTTGTGACCCCACGGACTGCAGCATGCCAGGCTTCCCTGTCCATCACCAACTCCAGGAGATAGCTCAAACTCATGTCCATCAAGTTGGTGGTGCCATCCAACCATTTCATCCTTTGTCATCCCCTTCTCCTCCTGCCACCAATCTTTCCTAGCATCAGGGTCTTTTCCAGTGAGTCAGTTCGTCACATCAGGTGGCCAAAGTATTGGAGTTTCAGTTTCAGCATCAGTCCTTCCAATGAATATTCAGGACTGGTTTCCTTTAGGATTGGCTGGTTGGATCTCCTTGCAGTCCAAGGGACTCTTAAGAGTTTTCTCCAACACCACGGTTCAAAAGCATCAATTCTTTGGCACTCAGCTTTCTTTATAGTCCAACTCTCACATCTGTACACAACTACTGGAAAAACCATAACTTTGACTAGACGGACCTTTGATGGCAAAGTAATGTCTCTACTTTTGAATATGCTATCTAGGTTGGTCATAACTTTCCTTCCAAGGAGTAAGCATCTTAATTTCATGGCTGCACTCACCAGTGATTTTGGAGCCCCCCAAATAAAGTTTCTCACTGTTTCCATGGTTTCCTCATATATTTGCCATGAAGTGATGGGACCAGATGCCATGATCTTAGTTTTCTGAATCTTGAGTTTTAAGCCAACATTTTCACTCTCCTCTTTCACTTTCATCAAGAGGCTTTTTAGTTCTTCGTTGCTTTCTACCATAAGGGTGGTATCACCTACATATCTGAGGTTATTGATATTTCTCCCAGTAATCTTGATTCCCCTTGTGCTTCATCCAGCCTGGCATTTCACATGATGTACTCTGCATATAAGTTAAATAAGCAGGGTGACAATATAGAACATTGATATACTCCTTTCCCAATTTGGAACCAGTCTGTTGTTCTATGTCCAGTTCTAATTGTTGCTTCTTGGCCTGCATACAGATTTCTCAAGAGGCAGGTCAGGTGGTCTGGTAGTTTCATCTCTTGAAGAATTTTCCACAGTTCGTTGTGATCCACACAGTCAAAGGCTTTGGTGTAGTCAATAAAGCAGAAGTAGATGTTTTTCTGGAACACTCTTGCTTTTTGCATATTAAGTTTCATTAAAATTTCTACAACTCTTTTGGGCATTGAGACATTTTTTCAGTAGTCTAAAATTTAAACATATTTCAGTAGGCAAACTGTTCTCTAATTTTTTTTTTATTCCTCCACGCAGCAGTGCAGGGTTGACTCAAGGTCCATAAATTTTGCTACGGTGGTCAATTAACCTTCTGGAATTGTATGTCAAACTGAGTGTGTGTGTGTGTGTGTGTGTGTGTGTGTGTATGTGTTTGTCTACAACTTTCAAAAGTCTCAATTCCAATGAAGGTTAGGAATTAATGGCATAGATTAATAGAACTATTGTTAGTCTTCAGGTCACTGGTGCTTCCAAGGACTGTAAGAGGATGGACAGTATCAGCCACAGAGGAGGTGGGTGCTCAGCATGAACTACCGGGTCCTTAGAAGAAATTCACTCACAAGCTTAAGGGAGGTTAGAGTCCTTCAAACTTTTGTATGGATAGAGTCATCACCAAGTGTATCTTGTTCCGTCCTGAGCACCATACTTACAGAGGGCCTTGGCCAACCAGGGATAGCCAGAGGGGAACAACCTCAGTGGATGTTGCATCAGGAAACCACTTAATGCAAAGAAGAGGTGGAGGGATAGAGTGTGAAAGGAACACTCAGACACTGACAGTAGGAGTGTAAATGGTATAGCTTTGGAAAGCACTATGGTAATACATATTTAAATAATCTAAAAACGTGGATATCCTACAACTTGGCAATGCTACCTGTCCACAGAGAAACTCTTACCCATGCGTATAAGGAGACAAGTAGAATATTAATTTAGAATTGTGTATAATAGCAGACATAAAAATAACCAAAAAATACAGAAAAACTTAGAGCCTATATATTTATTGACACAGTGTGTTCCAAAAATGTAGAATAGTCACAGAATGGGGAACGAATAGCCTGTAAAATGAACAAACTATGGGACTTCTCTGGTGGTCCAGTGGTTAACAAATCTGCCTTGCAATGTAGGGGAGATGGTTCAATCCCTGGCTGGGGAACTAAGACCCCAGAGGCCACATTGAAACTAAGCTTGAGTGCCACAACTGCTGAGCCTGTGTGCTGCAGAGCATGCGCGCCACAACTAGAGAGCCTGCGTGCTGCAGCAAAGACCTGATGCAGCCCCCAAAATAAGTAAAAGAATGTTAAAAAGTAAAAACATAAATGTAAACAAGCAAAAACAATGCAGTATCTGTGAAGCATAACAAAGTGAAACAATAAAAAATAATTTTTTAAAAAAATAAATAATTTTTTTTTAAAATAAATAAATGGAATAAATTATGTACCAATGTGGACAAATCTCAACACAAATTATCAAGACCATTTTTTAAAGGTTATATACAATGTGGTATTCACCACATAAACTTTAAAATCATGCAAAAATAAATGATATATTGTACATACATATATTGTATATATGGTAAAGTAGAAAACTGTGTTTTGAAATGATTACACCAACTTTCAGAAGATTACCTCAGGGAGTAGGATAAGGAATGGCTTTAGAGCAATTACAAAGGGAGTTTTGGCTTTGTCTGAATTATGTTTTTGATCTAAAGGAAATATGGAAAAATAGTGCAGTTTAACAAAGGCAGATAGTGAATACATACTTTTAATTATCTCTAGTATTGTTGTTGTTGTTGTATATCTCTGTGCTTGAAAAATTTTATAATATCAAAACACAGAAAGACTTTGTGAGCTGCCTTTACTGAAAAGTTTCATATTAAAGCTGAATGTCTTTTAGAACAGGAGTCCCCAGCCCCTGGGGGATTAGAAACTGGGTTGCACAGCAGCCATGAAATTAAATGATGCTTGCTCCTTGGAAGGAAAGTTATGGCCAACCTAGACAGCATATTAAAAGGAGACATTACTTTGCCAGCAAAGGTCCATCTAGTCAAAGCTATGGTTCCTTCAGTAGTCATATATGGATGTGAGAGTTGGACTATAAAGAAAGCTGAGCGCTGAAGAATTGATGCTTTTGACCTGTGGTGTTGGAGAGTCTTCTGCAAGGAGATGCAACTCCTCCATCCTAAAGGAGATCATTTGTGGCTGTTGATTAGAAGGACTGATGCTGAAGCTGAAATTCCAATACTTTGGCCACCTGATGCAAAGACCTGACTCATTTGAAAAGACCCTGATGCTGGGAAAGATTGAAGGTGGGAGTGGGGTATGACAGAGGATGAGATGGTTGATGGCATCACCGACTCAATCGACGTGAGTTTGGGTAAGCTCCAGGAGTTGGTGATGGACAGAGAGGCCTGGCGTGCTGCAGTCCATGGGATCGCGGAGTCGGACGTGACTGAGCCACTGAACTGAACTGCACAGCACGGGGTGAGTGGCTGGCAAGTGAGTGAAGCTTCATCTGTATTTACAGCTGCTCTCCATCACTCACTTTACCGCCTGAGCTCTGCCTCCTGTCAGATCAATGTTACCATTAAGTCCTCACAGGAGCGTGAACCCTACTGTGAACTGCACGAGTGAGGGATCCGGGTTGCATGCTCCTTATGAGAATCATCCCCAAACCACCACCCCCCCATCCCGGTCCCTGGAAAGATTGTCCTGCATGAAACTAGTACCTAATGCCAGAAAGTTTGGGGACCACTGTTTCAGAGGCAATTCCTGTAACAACGTAGACTAAATTAGCTGGTGGGTCTTTTCCAGCTCGAAGCCTCTCAGAGTCTAGCGCCCTCAACAGCATCCTAGCATTTGGATAACCAGCCTGCATCTGTGTTGCACCTGCTTTGTCTCCCCTGGTGAGTTAGGCACAATGCTGGAGCAGAATGCAAGGAAATGAAAATCTCCTTTGATTGGATGCAGGCAGGGTCCCTTTCCACACTTAGGACCTGTATTTGATTCCTACTCAATTTATTAGTCAGTCCTTAAGACTTGATAATAGCATTACAGAGAAAACTTCCCAAACTTACTGTTTTCAGAGTTCCAGCCAGAGATTAAATCATGTTAGAGGTTGTCTTTATCCATGATCCCTTTCACCTACCTTCTTATTTCTCTGGGCAAGAAACCAACCTCACCACCCACTCTACCCTTGTCCCCAGTACTTTCCAAATAGCTCTGGCCCACATAAGGGGCCTCTTACCTTATCCTGTCATCTCTCCCATATGCCTCCCTCTGAACCAGCATCCCACATGGTATGGGCTGTTTCCTTGCCCTTTCTCTGTTCAGAGCTTCACTGTTTACCATATCCTACCAAGGTGAAAACGAGGTGATGAAATTTGCCTGCAATCAAGTTCCACAGTCTCTATGGTACCTGTTTGGGGGTAAGACTTTTACTCAAAGTGACTCATGGGATTGATAGCATGAAAAAGAAGCAGGAGTGGGACTTTAGTGGTAAAGTCTCTGCTTGCCAGTGTGGGGGACATTGGTTCAACCCCTGGTCAGGGAAGATTCCACATGCAGCTGGGCAACTAAGTGTGTGCCACAACTACTGAGCCCACGTGCCCTAGAGCCTGTGCTCTGCAATAAGAGAAGCCACCTTAATGCTCAAGCACCACAACTAGAGAGTAGCCGCAACTATTGCAACTAGAGAAGGCTCGCTGCAACGAGGAAAGACCACTTGCAGCAATGAAGACCCAGAGCAGTCAAAAATAAATTAATTAAAAATGAAAGAGAAAGGGGAAAATAATGTTTTTTCAAAAGAAAAAGTAGGAGAGGTACTTGGGGGCAGGCAGGCCTTAGACTCATGTCTAAGAGGTTCTTGATTCCTCCAGACAACCTTTCATTTGAGAGACTGCTTTCCTTTTGACTTGGCATACACATTGGGAGCCAGTCAGTCCTGGTTTGAATCTTTGTTTGCTACTTTCTGGCTGAGGAATCTTTGGCAAGTTTCTTAAATATTACATGTTCTTAAACATGCAGCCCTCTTAGAAGTTAGGGAACAAAGTAAAGTATGCATTAATATGATAATAATTAATGTTAGTCCCTGTATTAGTTATCTATACTACATAACAAATTGCCCCCAAACTTAGCAGCTTATAATAGTAACTTGGTTTGGTTTTATTTATTTATTTTTAAAGATTTATTACAGGCACTTGTGGTTTTTTAAATTATTTATTTGGCTGCATGCAGGATCTTTATTGTATCATTAGCAATTTCTCATTGCAGGCTCTCGAGCACACAGGCTCAGTAGCTGTGGCTCAAGCTTAGTTGTTCTGCAGCATGTGGGACCTTAGTTCCCCGACTGGGGATCAAACCTAAGACCCCTGAATTGCAAGGAAGATTCTTAACCAATGGACCAGCAGGGAAGTCCCAATGACACATTTTAATCTCACCATTTCTGTGAGTCAGGGATCTAGGTGTGACTTGGCTGGGTCCTCTGGCTCAAGGTCTCTTACAGGCTGCAGCCAAAATGTCAGATGGGGCTGACATCATCTAATGAGCTGACCAGGACAGTTACTAATGGGCTGTTGGCTTGAGGAACTCAGTTTACCACTGGTGTTGGCAGGAGGCCACCCTGCCACAGGGGCATCTCAACATGGTAGCTGACTTTAGAGAGAGAGAGAGAGGGGAGTCACATTCTTGTATAGCCTGGCTTCAGGATTGACATCTCCTCAGTTTTCCCATATTCCACACATTAAAGGAAGCCATTAGGTACAACCCACACTCCTGGGGATAAGATTATGTAAAAGTGTGATTTCCAGGAGGTAGGGCTCATGGGGGAACATTTTTCAAGGCTGCCTACCACAGCTATGCTTCTGTTCCCTGTTGTAGGTCGATACTGATCAAAAGATATGCACATACTGCCCTTTGTCGTGGAGAAGTTGATGGCACCCCACTCCAGTACTCTTGCCTAGAAAATCCCATGGACAGAGGAGCCTGGTGGGCTGCAGTCCATGGGGTTGCACAGAGTCGGACACAACTGAAGCGACTTAGTAGCAGCAGCAGCAGCAGCAGCAGCATCCCTTTGTCAAAGCTGTTTTAATTTCAGCTATTACTAAGGCATATAGATATAACCTCTTACTATCTTTTTTTTTGTATACTTTTTGTTTTGTTTTGTTTTGTTTTACTTTGCAATATCGTATTGGTTTTTCCATACATTGACATGAATCCACCACGGGTATACAAGTGTTCCCCATCCTGAATCCCCCTCCCACCTCCCTCCCCATCCCATCCCTCTGGGTCATCCCAGTGCACCAGCCCCAAGCACCCTGTCTCATGCTTCAAATCTGGACTGGCGATCTGTTTCACATATGATAATATACATGTTCCCATTCAGATCATATTTGCATAGAAATTATATAGTATTCCCATATATGCATACAACTTCTTTGAGAATTTCTGATACCGTAAGATCAGTGTGTGTGTGCTTAGTCTCTTTGCAACCTCATGAACTGTAGCCCACCAGGCTCTGCTGTCCATGGGGATTCTCCAGGTGAGAATATTGGAGTGGGTTGCCATACCCTGCTCCAGGGGATCTTCCCAACCCAGGGATCAAACCCAGGTCTCCCACACTGCAGGTGTGCCTCTCATACAGCGTGTCTTTGGGCCCGAAGGACGGTCCATCTACTGACAGATGCAGTGGAGGTCACAGTCTGAACCCCCACCCTCATTATTCACCACTCCATCCTCCCTTTGATTCCTCAGAAGACAGGCCATCTCCCCTGCCCAGCTGGGAAGACCTAACACAGGCCCTCAGCCCTGTCACTTTGCCTTAGACCTGGAAGGTACTGTCTGTATTTCCTTCTTACTTCCTGGTCCCTGCCTGGTCCATGCATCTCTCTGTTGAGACATCAACTGTGGCCCCATTTTTGCCAACTTCTAGTAAATTAAAGAATCATTTCACGATGATACAGGGCCTTGTAAACACAGCTCTGTGTTGAAAAATTCAAGAAAGCCAAAGCCTCCTACTTCTTTTTTTTTTTTTTAATCGAAGTATAATTGATTTACTGTGCCAATCTCTGCTGTATAGCAAAGTGACTTTTTCATTACACACATACAGACATTCTTTTTTTGGTACATATTCTTTTCCATTGCAGTTTATCACAGGATATTGAATATAGTTCCTTGTGCTATACAGTAGGACCTTGTTGTTTATTCATCCTATATATAATAGTTTACATCTGCTAAACCTACACTTCCCTCCTCCTCCCTGCTCCTCCTTGGGGACTAGAAATCTGTTCTCTATGTCTGTGAGTCTGTTACTGTTTTATAGATAGGTTCATTTGTGCCATATTTTAGATTCCACATATAAGCGATATCATATGGTATTTGTCTTTCTCTTTCATAGCATGAAAATCTCTAGTTGCATCCATATTGTTGCAAATGTGAAGTCTCCTTCTTGTCTTTATCATGTAACTTCACTTTCTATCAAAACCTCTGAACCTTGAAAGTGTCAGATAGACAAATGTTAGTACCTTACATTCTTATTGCTCTGTCACACTGTCCTGCTTACCTGACCCCACTCTGGCCCTCTATTTGCCCCCCTCCCACTGCTCTTCTTTGAGGTCATTTCCCAGCACCCAGGAGAACTGTGGGCCAGCACCCAGGAGAACTGTGGGCCAGCACCACTGGTCATCTCTTCGCATCACCTGTGGTGCTTTGCACCTCACTCTTGCTCAAGTTATCCCCTGTATCTATGATGCTTTTCTCACCTGACTCTCTCTTCTTCCTCCTTTAGAACACAACTCAGTGCTGAGTCCAGGCAACTAAGCATTAATTCCTAAGCCCCACAGTGGTCCTTCTGTGACAAAGAGTAGCATTACCATAGTATTTACTGTGCTATATTGTAATGTCCTGTTTGTATACTCACCTTCACCCTAGGGTCCTTCTCCAAAATGGACCCAGTGTCCATTTTGTTATCTCAACATATTAAGATATTACCTTATCTCAACAAAGAAAAGGTCATATATCATTGGGACAAGCCCACAACTAACATCATACTCAATGATAGAGATTGAAATCTTTTCCTCTAAGTTCAGGAGCAAGACAAAGGGTGCCCACTCTCACCACTCCTTTTTAACATGATAGGGAATTCCTAATTAGAGCAATCCAGCAAGAAAAAGAAATAAAACATATCAGAATTGGAAAAGAAGAAGTAAAATTGTCTCTGTTTGCAGATGGCATGATTTTATATACAGAAAATCCAAAAGATTGCAACCAAAAAACAGCTGGATCTAATCTAGGCATGATGTTTATTCCTGCTTTGCAAATACAGTAAGTCCCCTACATACAAACCTTCCAGTTGGAAACTTTTAAAAATCCAAATGTGCCTAGAGAAAGGAGGAAGAGAGATATGACAAAGAAGATGTAACTGAAGAACTAAAGGGATTCACGATGCAGGAGAAGGAAGGGGATTTTCTGTATTTGTAGGGGTGCTGTTAGCTTTTGAGGCCCAGGCCTTGAACATAGAAGGCTACAGAAAGGTTGCAGCAGCCGTTCACAAAGCAGTCCAGTGCTACCGTGTCATCTGTATGAGAAAAAAGTAGCTACTATCCAGACCCCACATCATCTCATTCAGGAGGGTAGATAGAGTTAAATCCAGCAAGGAATCAGAACCCATGCCACCAGCGTCAGGCATCAGTGAAATGACAGCTTGCCCTCCATCTCCTATTGCTGCCAATTCTTCAGTTCTACCATCTCCTACCTCCTCTCCCAACTCCATCAGGGGCTCTTCTTGTCCTTCTTGCCAGCTCCTGTAAGCCAGCTGTTGTACTGTATTACTGTAGTTTTCGAGGAATTGTACTGTAAGATTAAAAACATTTTTAAATTTTTGTTTGTCTGTTTTTTTGTGTATTATTTGTGTGAACAGTATTATAAACCTATTACAGCACAGTACTATATAACAGATCCTGTTAGTTGGGTACCTAGGGTAACCTTGTTGGACTTAGAAATGAACTGGACTTATGAATGTGTTCTTGGCATTGAACTCCTTTGTATACAGTAGAATTACTACATACAATGGATTTGGAGAGGTTAACAGGTCAGTTCAGTTCAGTCGCTCAGTCGTGTCCGACTCTTTGAGATCCCATGGACCCCAGCACCCCAGGCCTTCCTGTCCATCACCAACTGCCGGAGACTACTCAAACTCATGTCCATTGAGTCGGTGACACCATCCAACCACTTCATGCTCTGTCATCCCCTTCTCCTCTCACCTTCAATCTTTCCCAACATCAGGGTCTTTTCAAATTCATCAGTTCTTCACATCAGGTGGCCAAAGTATTGGAGTTTCAGCTTCAACATCAGTCCTTCCAGTGAACACCAAGACTGATCTCCTTTAGGATGGATCTCCTTGCAGTCCAAGGGACTCTCAAGAGTCTTCTCCAACACCGCAGTTCAAAAGCATCAATTCTTCGGCACTCACCTTTCTTCACAGTCCAACTCTCACATCCATACATGACCACTGGAAAAACTATAGCCTTGACTAGACGGACCTTTGTTGGCAAAGTAATGTCTTTGCTTTTTAATATGCTGTCTAGTTTGGTCATAACTTTCCTTCAAAGGAGCAAGCGTCTTTTAATTTCATGGCTGCAATCACCATCTGCAGTGATTTTGGAGCCCAGAAAAATAAAGTCTGCCACTGTTTCAACTGTTTCCCCATCTATTTGCCATGAAGTGATGGGACCAGATGCTATGATGTTAGTTTTCTGAATGTTTAGATTTAAGACAACTTTTTCACTCTCCTTTTTCACTTTCATCAAGAGGCTCTTTAGTTCTTCTTCACTTTCTGCCATGAAGGTGGTGTTGTCTGCATATCTGAGGTTATTGATATTTCTCCCAGCAATCTTCATTCCAGCTTGTGCTTCCTCCAGCCGAGCGTTTCTCATGATGTACTCTGCATAGAAGTTAAATAAGCAGGGTGAGAATATACAGCCTTGATGTACTCCTTTCCCAATTTGGAACCAGTCTGTTGTTCCATGTCCAGTTCTAACTGTTGCTTCCTGACCTGTATACAGATTTCTCAGGAGGCAGGTCAGGTGATCTGGTATTCCCATCTCTTTCAGAATTTTCCACAGTTTGTGGTGATCTACACAGTCAAAAGCTTTGGCATAGTCAATAAAGCAGAAATAGATGTTTTTCTGGAACTCTCTTGCTTTTTCAATGATCCATTCGATGTTGGAAATTTGATTTCTGGTTCCTCTGCCTTTTCTAAAACCAGCTTGAACATCTGGAAGTTCACGGTTCCTGTATTGCTAAAGCCTGGCTTGGAGAATTTTGAGCATTACTTTACTAGTGTGTGAGATAAGTGCAATTGTGTGGTAGTTTGAATGTTCTTTGGCATTGCCTTTTTTTGGATGAATACTGACCTTTTCCAGTCCTGTGGCCACTGCTGAGATTTCCAAATTTGCTGGCATATTTAGTGCAACACTTTCACAGCATCATCTTTTAGGATCTGAAATACCTCAACTGGAATTCCATCACCTCCACTAGTTTGTTTGTAGTGATGCTTCCTAAGGCCCACTTGACTTTACATTCCAGGATGTCTGGCTCTAGGTAAGTGATCACACCATCGTGATTATCTGGGTTGTGAAGATCTTTTTTGTATAGTTCTTCTTTGTATTCTTGCCACCTCTTCTTAATATCTTCAGCTTCTGTTAGATCCATACCATTTCTGTCCTTTATCAAGCCCATCTTTGCATGAAATGTTCCCTTGGTATCTAATTTTCTTGAAGAGATTTCTAGTCTTTCCCATTCTATTATTTTCCTCTATTTCTTTGCACTTATCACTGAGGAAGGCTTTCTTATCTCTCCTTGCTATTCTTTAGAACTCTGCTTTCAGATGCTTATATCTTTCCTTTTGTCCTTTGCTTTTTGCTTCTCTTCTTTTCACAGCTATTTGTAAGGCCTCCTCAGACAGCCGTTTTGCTTTTTCGCATTTCTTTTTCTTGGGGATGGTCTTGATTCCTGCCTCCTGTACAATTTCAGGAACCTCTGTCCATAGTTCTTCAGGAACGCTGTTTTTCAGATCTAATCCCTTGAATCTATTTGTCACTTCCACTGTATAATCCTAAGGGATTTAATTTAGGCCATACCTGAATGGTCTAGTGGTTTTCCCTACTTTCTTCAATTTGAGTCTGAATTTGGCAATAAGGAGTTCGTCATCTGAGCCACAGTCGGCTCCCAGTCTTGTTTTTGCTGACTGTATAGAGCTTCTCCATCTTTGGCCACAAAGAATAGAATCAGTCTGATTTTGGTGTTGACCATCTGGTGATGTCCATGTGTAGAGTCTTCTCTTGTTTTGTTGGAAGAGGGTGTTTGCTATGACCAGTGCGTTCTCTTGGCAAAACTATTAGCCTTTGCCTTGCTTCATTCTGTACTCCAAGGCCAAATTTGCCTGTTACTTCAGGTGTTTCTTGACTTCCTACTTTTGCATCCCAGTCCCCTATAATGAAAAGGACATCTTTTGGGGTGTTAGTTCTAAAAGGTCTTGTAGGTCTTCATAGAACTGTTCAACTGGGGCATATACTTGGATTACCGTGATATTGAATAGTTTGCCTTGGAAATGAACAGGGATCTTTCTGTCATTTTTGAGATTGCATCCAAGTTCTACATTTCAGACTCTTTTTTGACCATGATGGCTAATCCATTTCTTCTAAGGGATCCTTGCCCACAATAGTAGATATAATGGGCATCTGAGTTAAACTCACCCATTCCAGTCCATTTTAGTTCAGTGATTCCTAGAATGTTGACATTCATTCTTGCCATCTCTTGTTTGACCACTTCCAATTTACCCTGATTCATGGACCTAACATTCCAGGTTCCTATACAATATTGGTCTTTATAGCATCGGACCTTGCTTCTATCACCAGTCACATCCACATTGTTTTTGCTTTGGCTCCATCCCTTCATTCTTTCTGGAGTTATTTCTCCATTGATCTCCAGTAGCATATTAGGCTCCTACTGACCTGGGGAGTTCCTCTTTCAGTATCCTATCTTTGTGCCTTTTCCTACTGTTCATGGGGTTCTCAAGGCAAGAATACTGAAATGGTTTGCATTCCCTTCTCCAGTGGACCACATTCTGTCAGACCTGTCCACCATGACCCATCTGTTTTGGTTGGCCCCACATGGCTTGGCTTAGTTTCATTGAGTTAGACAAGGCTGTGGTCTGTGTGATCAGATTGGCTAGTTTTCTGTGTTTGTGGTTTTCAATCTGTCTGCCCTCTGATGGGGAAGGGTAAGAGGCTTATGGTAGCTTCCTGTTGGGAGAGACTAACCAGGGGGAAACTGGGTCTTGTTCTGATGGGTGGGGCCATGCTCAGTAAATCTTTAATCCAATTTCCTGTTGATGGGTAGAGTTGTGTTCCTTCCTTGCTATTTACCTGGGGCCAAACTGTGGTGGAGGTGATGAAGAGAATGGCAACCTCCTTCAAGAGGTTCCATTCATGTACTTCTACACTCACTGCCCTGAACCCTGCAACAGGCCACCACCAACCCATGCCTCCACTAGAGATTCCTGGACGCTCCCAGGCAAGGCTGGGTCAGTCTGTTGTGGGGTCCCTGCTCCTTTCTCCTGGGTCCTGGTGCACACAAGGTTCTGTTTGTCCCCCTCCAAGAGTCTTTTTCCCAGTCTTGTGTAAGGTCTGGCAGCTCTATGTCTGCTTAAGGTCTGACCAAGTTCATGAGGTCAGAAAGGAGCTGAGAAAAGTTTCAAGTCCAATGTGTCCTGGAAATCAATGCCCCTGACTATTCAGCTAGACAGCCTGCATCTCCCCACCCTGCCCCGAGTCCTCCCCCCTCCCCTGTCCGCAGGAGGCCAGCATGGCATTGGTGCTCAGTCCCTGTCTATCTAATACAACTGAATGCAACCAAGCTGTTTATACAAAAGGAAATTACATTCCTACTGCCTTTATCAGAGCCAGGGGAAATGAACGGGTCTTTTTATATGCATGTGATTTAAATGTACTTATCTAATTTTTTCCGAAGAGACAAGATAATCATCTTCGTCATCAATACATAAAGGCTCAATAAAAACTGCAGATAAAACATGGATGCACTTTGTTGTTGACATATAACCACCTTATATCAACCAGGTCTAGGTGCATTCAAGAAAAAAGTCAGAGCTTTAATTACTTTTTGGCAAAATGTGCAGTCATTTCTAAGGGGGCTCTCGACTGTTGCTGAGTCAAAGCTGTTTGCATGTGTTCACTGGCCCTTTAAATACCACTCTCTTGCTCTTTGGGAAAAGGAGCATGATGTAATTTTTCTAATTATAACTGACCAGGCTCTTCCATACTCAGTTTGATTCCCTGCAGGTTTCACTATTTGCCAATATCTATTTCACTGTAGCAGAAACGGGAAAAAATTCCCAAACCTAATCATGTAGAAATTCTTTGACTCTCTTCCACTTTAGTGGAATCATATTTTTGCACTTGAGGTCATCTTTATATATGAGAGGAGAGCAAGGTTGGGAGCATATTGGTATTAAAAATAGAGCAAAGTTCCAGATTCTCACTCTCTAGAGCTCATGGAAGATTCTGGCCTTTTATTATTTATGCCTAATGTTGGCACTACCACCCCTGCCTTGAGAGCATGCCAAGGATCTTCACAGTGCCCTGGCTTCATCTTGCCAGCTGCCAGGCTTGGCATGTTTCAGGAGGTTTCCTTTTCTTTCTGCCCATTACATCCAGACACCATGGTGGCAGGACGAATCCAGGCAAATTGGGCATCCGTCCACCTGCTAGGCTTGCCTCCCAGTCTGAAACCCTGACCACCTCTCCCACTGCTACCTACCTCCTCCCCATACCCAAGGCTGCCTCAGCCAGGAACATCACCTGGCCCAAAGTTCACAGTTTAGGGATGGAAGCAATGATCAGTTAAATCATGAAATTAAATACTGAAAATATGCTGCCAACAAGAAAATCCCTGCTAGTCAAAAAATTCAACTTTTATACATAATCCCCTGCTTGTGAATCTAATACAAACGTCACCCTAATGGTAGTATTCTGGAATAGTTAAGAATATATATTAGGCAAATGGAGGGTTTTTAGGAAATGTTGAGTTTGACTCCATTATAACTGGTGATGGGAAAAATAATTAGGAGAGCAAGCAAAGGAGAAGTGAGTCTTGGTTGAGTCCTTTCCATGATAAGCACCATGCTTAATTCTGAATTCAGAATATTTCATCTAACTGTCACCATCACCCTTTGGGTAAATGTAAAAGCCCACATTCTTGCAGTTGAGGATACAAGGTTCAAGGAAGTCAACTAACTTTTCTAAGGTCTACCCAGGTGGAAACTTGAGCTCTGGTCAGGTGATCTCCAAAATGCTATTTTCCTTCCACCTCACATTGGGAGGGACCAGGGGTCAAGTGTTGGCCCAGTCAACCAGATGAAGGTGCAGAATCAGAACAGGGAGTTAGGATAAGAGCTACTCTTCTCGAGAAGGATGTGTGGGCCTTTGGTGCAAATCCAGTGCCTAGCTTAGGAGCTGTACCTGAGCAAGGGCAAGGTGACCAACAGGGAAGAGACAGTGGCCACTAAATTCATCAGATGTGTTCAGAGAAGTACAAGGAAGCAGGAGAGAGGTTCCAGGGAGGTCCAAAGCCAGCTCAAGGGGAGTGGTGTTCAGGGCCAGGGCCTGCATCTATTTGGAAACTGGAGGACAGGACAGAGAACGAGGCAGATGACTGAGCAGTCAGTCACTGGACCAGAGGTTCAGGTTTGAGGAGGGACCAAACCCAAGCCTGGCCTGGTGCTGAGGTTCTAAGCCTAGAGCCCTGGACTTCTGTGCCCAAATACAGGATGAGGCTGCTCCCCAGGAGGGTCTCTGTCATCACAGGTTCCCCAGTTGAGAAAGCTGCAGCTGTGGAGATGTGAGGTCAGTGATTCTGTGAAGACCTGGGGCAAAGCCTGAGCCTTATCCCATTTTACAGAGGCCAACAGGATTGCTAGTTCCTTCCACGTTTGGTGGGTGAGCACATCACTCACTCAGTCACCAAATGCTCTTTTGAGTCCCTAGGATTCTTTCATGCCACTGCACAGCTGTGTTCTGCTCTAGGTATAAAAAGACAAAAACCAGCTTTTATGTTGAGTGTCATGGGAAATAAGTTGGTAAAATAGAACTAAAACACATGTGCCCAATGTTCATTGCAGCACTATTTACAATAGCCAGGACATGAAAGCAACCCAAATGTCCATCAACAGATGAATGGATAAAAAAGATATGGTGCAGATACACAGTGGAATATTACTCAGCCATAAAAAGGAACAAGATTGTTCATTTGGATAGACATGGATGGATCTAGAGTCTATCATACAGAGTGAAGTAAGTGAGAAAGAGAAAAACAAATACCATATATTAAGGCATATATGTGGAATCTAGAAAAATGGTACAGATGAACCTATTTGCAGGGCAGGAACAGAGACACAGACAAAGGGAATAGACTTGCGGACACAGGGCTAGGCAGTGGGTGGGATGACCTGGGAGATTGGGATTGACGTATGTGCACTACCATGTGTAAACCTGCTGTAAGCACAGGGAGCTCAGCTCTGTGCTCTATGGTGACCTAGATGGACACAGGGTGGGATGAGAGGGAGGGAGAGAGACCCAAGAGGGGAGATTTTATATATATATATATATATATCTGATCCACTTCATTGTACAGCAAAAACTAACATTGTAAAGCAACTATATCCCAATTTAAAAAAAAAGAAATGATTTAGTAAGAAAGACCTCAACTCTCCTTCTACAATCTAGTAGAGAAGATAGGACACAAACTGGAATAGATACAGGATCAGGTCACATGTGCTAAGGACCCCTGTGGAGGAGCGAAGTAGCAGCTCTGCATAATAAGAGGAAGGAGAGTTCTCCTAGGGGCAGGGGAGTGACTGAGATGACTTGATGAGATTCCAGGAACACGTGAACTTTGTTGTAAGGACACGACGGTGTGGGGTCAGGAGGTTGCAGGTCTGGGGTGACCCTCATCTGCATGACAAGCACTCTTTTTATTCCTCTCTGACTGGCTGTTTCCAGTCATGGAGGCCAAGCTCCTTGGTCATCCTTCATGCCTACCTCTGACCTCAAAATGCGACACCTTACTCTCCCCGCCCTTCCAGTGACACATGTTCTGCTCCTGAAGATCATTAACAAACAGCCTCTCCACCATCAAGTGGTCCAAGATCAGATTCTTCCCCTGACTCTTTGTTGAATCCCCTTGAACTTGCAAAACTGTGTGGCTGGAGTTAGCAGGTCTCTCTTGATCCAGGGCTTTCCTGATGGCTCAGATGGTAAAGAATCCACCTGCAAGGCAAAAGACCTCACTTCAAACCCTGGGTCAGGAAGATACCCTGGAGAAGGGAATGGCTATCCACTTTAGTATTCTTGCCTGGAGAGTTCCATGGACAGAGGAACCTGACGGGCTACAGTCCATGGGGTCACAAAGAGTTGGACACGACTGAGTGACTAACATTCTTGGTCAAAGTGCAAGCCTTCCATTACCAAATGGCAAGACTCCTGCAGGAGAGCAGGGAAGCCCGTCTGCTCTCCAGGTCATATTTGAAAACTGCTAGAGGAGATTGTTCAGAGAAGGCAATGGTACCCCATTTTCCAGTACTTTTGCCTGGAAAATCCCATGGACAGAGGAGCCTGGAAGGCTGCAGTCCATGGGGTTGCTAAGAGTCAGACACGACTTGACTTTCACTTTTCACTTTCATGCATTGGAGAAGGAAATGGCAACCCACTGTAGTGTTCTTGCCTGGAGAATCCCAGAGATGGGGATCCTGGTGGGCTGCCATCTATGGGGTGGCACAGAGTCGGACACGACTGAAGTGACGCAGCAGCAGCAGCAGCAGCATAGGAGATTGTTATTATGCCATAGGAAGTCCTTGCTAGGCCAAATGATCTTCTGGAACACAGATAACCCCATCCTATGTATCTGTTTTCTCAGAAGACAAGTTTTCTTCTTCCTTAAGTATCTGTGGGTTCTTGGGCATGTGCTTTCATGGAAGCTTGATTTGACTTAAAATTGTCTTTCTCTTCCAATCATACATGGACTTCAGAGCAGAGAAGTCATTTTTAAAACTCCGTGTTCAAAGGGTCTCAAAGGGTCTGGCACAGCAACACTCCATGAGGCTTGACTGCTGGCCTGGTTGGCTTTATGCTGCACCCACCTGGCTCAGCAACAACCTTGGGGTGGACCAGTGGCTTACTCGTGGTGGATGCTCTTCTCTGCCTGCACATGAGGATGCTTCATGGAAGTCAGCCCTTCTGTAGGTGTCACTTCGTTCAGGTCTGTTCTGCAAGGCCTCCAAGTCCACCCATTCTGGGTACCAGGATCCTAAAGGCCGAGGGAGTTCACAGCCTTTGGTTGAAGTTATTTCTCCTCAGTAGGATGAAGCAGCATAATGTGATAAAAAGGGGAATGAACCCCAAATCAGATAAGCTGAGCTCAAAGCGTATCTTTGGTAATTACTAATTCGGTGGGCAAAGTACTAAATGTAACCTCTTTTAAGGCTCTGTTTGTCTTTACAGTAAGATCAGCAATACCTATTTCAGAAATTCGTAAATAAACGAATCCGGATCATAGGAGTCCTTTGGTGAATGATAGCTATATATAATCTTCCTTCTTTGAATTTCAAAATTTTAATGAAAAAAAATGTTTAAGAAAAAGCTAATCCATGTTCTTTTTAAAAAATTATTTCAAGGATACACATTTATATTTGGTTTGCTAATAGGTTGACATAAGCTTAGACACATCTTCATAACATATGTTTATGCATATATGTTTATATATCCAGACACTAGGTGCCTGAGGGTGCATACACACACACACACACACACACACACGTGCACAACACCTCAAATTAACTGCAGATGTGGTATTTGGTTTCAGCATTAATTTTTAGCCCCTCCTCACTAAGAAATTATTATTGCTAAACTGAATAAACATCACTCTGTCTTTTATTGCAAACATACCTGCTGGTGAGAGTCTTCCCAGGGCCCCTAAGTCAGCATCTCTTAAACTCAGGTTCTAGCTGAGCTGGAACAGCAGCCCCAGTTCACTAGTTGCCGTGAGAAACAGAGCACCATCCTCTTTAGGCAAAACTAGTAAGCCGCTTTAGGATTTCATCCAGCGTCCGGACGAGAGCAGGAATGCCATGCCCAGCACTGTGCCCCCAGTGATGGTAAGAACCATTTGCCACACCTGTGCGATACACCCACACTCGGCTCTTCTGACATATTTGGTTGCTAACTAGATCATATCACTAATCGAGTTTCAGTGTAATTATACATGCAAGTGTCTTTCTCCTGTGCATGACCATGAGTTTTTGTGTACATGGAGCATGGGCATTTCTGTGTCTCTAGTAAATGGCAACCCACTCCAGTGTTCTTGCCTGGAGAATCCCAGGGACGGGGGAGCCTGGTGGGCTGCCGTCTATGGGGTCTCACGGAGTTGGACATGACTGAAGTGACTTAGCAGCAGCAACAGTGTCTAGCCTGCATTGTATGGCTCCTGGCACATAGTGGATTAGGATGGATGAATGGATGGACAAATGGATGGATGGACAAATGGATGGATGGACAGGTGGATGGGTGGCACATTTGCTGTTTTGGCTCTCTTAGGTTGGACAAAAATTTGTTCAGGTTTTTCTGTAGGTGTTACAAAAAACCTGAATGAAATTTTTGGCCAACCCAATATGTCAACCTTGATCCAAAGTATAGAAGAATTTTTAAAAATAATATTTACCCTATTTTTAAAGATTTTCAAGTATTATCTTCTCTGTGACCAGAGGCTGAGTCTTTTGACAATCAGTAGCATGTGGTTATGCTGCCCTGTATACCATTCTTGTATCTATCAGTTTCTACCTCAGGACTGTGATCTTCTGCCCACGGTAATACTACTTCTGCTGCCAGACATTCCTCCTAGAAGAGGATCAGTATATGCCAGCCCAACATGTGCCACTTTGATGTAAAGATTATTTTGAGCTGAAGGAAATCGAGAAATTGCAAACACAGGAAAAGCTACCTAACCTTCCTCAATCTGTCTAAAACAGGGGCATAATTTTCCCTTACTGAAGGTGCCCCCCTCTCACATCACAAAGAGAACAATCCTTTTTGGAAAAAAAAAAAAAACATTTATTTATGTATTTATATCCCTGCAGCACAGTTCAGTTCAGTCGCTCAGTCATGTCCGACTCTTTGCAACCCCATGAACTGCAGCACACCAGGCCTCCCTGTCCATCACCAACTCCCTGAGTTTGCTCAAACTCATGTCCATTGAGTCGGAGATGCCTTCCAACCATCTCATCCTCTGTTGTCCCCTTCTCCTCCTGCTCAACCTTTCCCAGCATCAGGGTCTTTTCAAATGAGTCAGCTCTTCACATCAGGTGGTGGGACCGAATGTCATGATCTTAGTTTTCTGAATATTGAGCTTTAAACCAACTTTTTCATTCTCCTCTTTCATTTTCATCTAGAGGCTCTTTAATTCTTCTCCACTTTCTGCCATAGGGGTGGTGTCATCTGCATATCTGAGGTTATTGATATTTCTCCCAGCAACCTTGATTCCAGCTTGTGCTTCTTCCAGCCCAGCATTTCTCATGAAATACTCTACATATAAGTTAAATTAGCAGGGTGACAATATACAGCCTTGACGTACTCCTTTTCCTATTTGGATCAGTCTGTTGTTCCATGTCCAGTTCTAACTGTTGCTTCCTGACCTGCATACAGGTTTCTCAAGAGGTAGGTCAGGTGGTCTGGTATTCCTATCTCTTTCAGAATTTTCCACAGTTTATTGTGATCCACACAGTCAAAGGCTTTGGCATAGTCAATAAAGCAGAAATAGATGTTTTTCTGAAACTCTCTTGCCTTTTTGATGATCCAGTGGATGTTGGCAATTTGATCTCTGGTTCCTCTGCCTTTCAGCTTGAACATCTGGAAGTTCATGGTTCATGTATTACTGAAGCCTAGCTTAGAGGATTTTGAGCATTACTAGCATGTGAGATGAGTGCAATTGTGTGGTAGTTTGAGCATTCTTTGGCATTGCCTTTCTTTAGGATTGGAATGAAAACTGACCTTTTCCAGTCCTGTGGCCACTGCTGAGTTTTCCAAATTTGCTGGCATGTTGAGTGCAGCACGTTCACAGCATTATCTTTCAGGATTTGAAACAGCTCAGCTGGAATTCCATCACCTCCACTAGCTTTGTCATAGTGATGCTTTCTGAGGCCCACTTGACTTCACATTCCAGGATGTCTGGCTCTAGGTGACTGATCACACCATCGTGATAATCTGGATCATGAAGATCTTTTCTGTACAGTTCTTACATGTGTTCTTGCCACCTCTTCTTAATATCTTCTACTTCTGTTAGGTCCATGCCATTTTTGTCCTCTGTTGAGCCCATCTTTGCATGGAATGGTCGCTTGGTATCTTTAATTTTCTTGAAGAGATCTCTAGTCTTTCCCACTCTATTGTTTTCCTCTATTTCTTTGCATTGATTGCTGAGGAAGGCTTACTTATCTCTCCTTGCTATTCTTTGGAACTCTGCATTTGAATGGGTATATCTTTGCTTTCTGTGCTTCCCTGGTGGCTCAGATAGCAAAGCATCTGCAGCACATGGGGTCTTCACTACATCAGGTGGGACCTCTTGCTGTGGCTCGCGGGCTCTGTAGTTGTGACGCATAGGCTTAATTGCCCCGTGTTATGCGGTAATCTTAACTCCCAGACCAGGGGTCAAACCCATTTTCCCCTGCATTACAAGGCAGAATCTTAACCACTGGAGCACCAGGGACGTCCCCAAAACAGTCTTTATGAGCAGAGATAGCGCTGGGATGTGTCGAGCACAAGCAGAAGCTTACTAAATAACTCCTACCTTCCCCTAGTTCAGTTCAGTTTGGTTCAGTTCAGTTGCTCAGTTGTGTCCAACTCTTTGCGACGCCATGGACTGCAGTACTCTAGGCTCCCCTATGCATCACCAACTCCCAGAGCTTGCTGAAACTCATGTCTTTTGAGTCAGTGATGCCATCTAACCGTCTCATCCTCTGTTGTCCCCTTCTCCTACTGCTTTCAATCTTTCCCAGCATCAGGGTCTTTTCCAATGAGTCAGTTTGTCACATCAGGTGGCCAAAGTATTGGAGTTTCAGCTTCAGCATCAGTCCTCCAATGAATATTCAGGACTGATCTCCTTTAGGATGGACTGGTTGGATCTCCTTGCAGGCCAAGGGACTCTCAAGAGTCTTCTCCAACACCACAGTTCAAAAGCATCAATTCTTCGGCACTCAACTTTCTTTACAGTCCAACTCTCACATCCATACATGACTGCTGGAAAAACCATAGCTTTGACTATTCGGATCTTGCTCAGCAAAGTAATGTCTCTGCTTTTTAATGTGCTGTCTAGGTTGGCCATAGGTGTTCTTCCAATGAGCAAGCCCCCACCCACCCCACCAAATATTTATCTTCTCATAGTTTACCACTCCTAGAAGCCCAAACACCTTTTCTTTGTCAAGTCATGTCTTCACAATTTATCATCCTTTGTTAAATAAACAAAGGTATATAAACTTCTGAGTCTAACTGCCTCTTTGGAACTTCATTTCTTTTCTATGAACTCCTTGTGTACATGTCAACATCAGCATCAAATAAAATGCACACACCTTTTCTTTGGTTAATCTGTTTTTCAGTTTAATTTGCAGATGCAAGTTGCAGAATCTAAGAGGGTAGAGGAAATTGTTTCCTCTCCTGTACACTTTGTTATCTCTTTCCTGACCTTATTTTGGACTGTGGGAGCTCAAAATAAACTGTAACATAGGTGTCCCCAGAAGGAACTAGAAGGCTTGTAAATGAGCACCTTATCTCATTAATATACAAGTACCTGAGAGGTTGAGCTACTCTGAAAAATTTCTGACTTTGAGACAGCACCATGTAGCCACCAGTTCATGACTGTTCTCTTGCGTCTCCTCTCCCTTCCCCTCTCTTCCCTGACAGGGGTTACAGTTTGGTACCTTTTTTTCCCTTTCCTCCTCCCTTTTCCATAACTCCTGGGGATTTGGTTAGAGACCTCACATCAGTCTCTAGGATGTGCTAATCTGCTGATTAGAAACTCCCCCACCACCGGGCCCACATGGATTTCCTCCTCAACATGTCATCAACCCCAACTTAGCTTACGTAATGACCCAGTCCTTCAAAGCCAGTGACTACTGACATCACAGCCTTTGACTAGCTGTTCTCTGCCCACCACCTTCCCATTTACAGTAGTCACTGGAAACTAGACAAGGAAGCTTCAGCATCTAAAATAAATGCCTAAGAGACACAGACAGGGAACAAAAATACCAAGGGGGAAAAGCAGGAGGAGCAGGAGGAATTGGGAGTTTGGGACTGACATATATACATTATTAATACTATGTATAAAATGAGAGCCTATTGTATAGCACAGGGAACTCTACTCAGTGCTCTGTGGTGACCTGAATGGGAAGGAAGTCCAAAAGGGAGGGGATATATGTATATGCATGTCTGATTCATTTTCTGGTACAGCAGACACTAATACATGGAGAAGGACATGGCAACCAACTCTAGTATTCTTGCCTAGAGAATCCTGTGGACAGAGGAGCCTGGTGGGCTGCTGTCCATAGGGTCCCACAGAGTCGGACATGACTGAAGTGACTTAGCATGCATGCATTGGAGAAGGAAATGGCAACCTACTCTAGTATTCCTGCCTAGAGAATCCCAGGGACAGAGGAGCCTGGTGGGCTGCCGTCTACGGAGTCACACAGAGTCGGACACGACTGACGTGACTTAGCAGCAGCGGCAGCAGCAGACACTAATACAACACTGTAAAGCGACTATACTCCAATAACGTTAATTTAATACAATTAAATGTAAAAAAATAAAATCAATTCCTGGAGGACCAGGCCTCATTGTTATTAAGCAGTAACCTCCCCGCCCAGGACTGGAGGGATTTTCAGAAAATGTCTTTAGCTGTGTCTGTTGAAGGGACATGGAGGCAACCCCTACCACTCCCGCTATCTCAGCAGCCACTGGCCCTGCCTGGGAAGAACCTCGGAATTCAGGGCTCCTGGAATATCACCGTGCTCCCAACTCCCTTCAGTGGCCTTGCAGAAGGTGGGTCCGGTGATGAAAATGGAGTTGCTGTTTTTAGTTCTCACTCCCCTCTTTATTTCCTAGGATTTACAGGAAGGAAGGAGCAGGGGAAGAAAGTCAACTTTACACCATCATCTTCAAGACAGTTATCTTCCCTTTGAGTATCAAAGTGACTACCAGCAAGATTTTAACCCTCCTACCCATTTTCCCGAAACTGGAGGGGGAACTTTATCCCCATGCTGTTAGTCTTTTATTTGTCTAGCCTCTTCAGCAAATGTTAAGAGTTCCCTGCTGCCCTTGGCGCCTTTCATCTTTTGTGATCAAGTCCAGACACTTGCAGCCCAAAGGAGGATCAGGTCACATGTGCACTGACCCCAACTTAGGCTTCACCCAGACCCTGCTTTCCTACCTGGTGGGTTATACTGCACAGCCTAGAAGGAACCGATCTCAAGAGCTTTTATATTCCCTTCATTCAAAAAGGGAGAGTAGGACTTCCCTTGTAATCCAGTGGTTAAGACTCTGTGCTTCCAATACAGGCGGCATGTGTGCGATCTCTGGTCAGGAAACTAAGATCCCATATGACCTATGGCACAGCCAAAACTGGAAAAAAAAAAAAAAAAAAGCAGGGGGGGGGTAGCCGGGGGGTGGGAGGGTGTTAGTACCTACAGTGATTAAAAACATGGGCTCAGGAGTCAAATTGCCTAAATTTGAGGCCCAGTTCTGCCACTGCCATCTCTGCGGCTTTGCACAGACTACCAGCTTAACTCAAACTTCATTGTCACATAGAGATGTGGGAGCTGAACTGAGCTCATCTGGGTAAAAGCTTTCAGTGCAGGGTGAGCTCTCAATGTCAGGGCTGACACCTAGAGCTCAGGTCTGTCTCCCACTACTCTTCCTCAAGTTCTCTTAATTCGCCAATGTCAAGGTAGAAGGCATTTTCCAGTGCCAAAGACAGACCTCCCAAATGATGTTACCCAGCTCCCAATGCATGAAGAAACATTGGCCCCTCCCTATCTGACAGTTTAAAATTAATTTTGCTCACCCCTGGGAAAGGTTGGGAAGGGTAGAGACCAAGTGGGTGGGTCCGTGTCACTCTGCGGTCCCAGTCTTGCCAGATCCTTCTTGCTGTTCAGTCTCTAAGTTGTGTCTGACTCTGCAACCTCATGGGCTGCAGCATGCCAGGCTTCCCTGTCATTCACCATCTCCTGGCATTTGCTCAAACTCATATGTCTATTGAATCGGTGATCCCATCCATCTCATCCCCTTCTCCTCCTGCCTTCAATCTTTCCCAGCATCAGGGTCTTTCCCAATCAGTCAGCTCTTCACATCAAGTGGCCAAAGTCTTGGAGCTTCAGCTTCACCATCAGTCCTTCCAATGAATATTTAGGGTTGATTTCCTTTAGGGCTGACTGATTTGATCTCCTTTCTGTCCAAGGGACTCTTAAGTGTCTTCTCCAGCAGCACAATTTGAAACCATCAATTCTCCAGCTCTCAGCCTTCTTTATAGTCCTACTCTCACATCTATACATGACTACTGGAAAAACCATAGCTTTGACTATACCGACCTTTGTCAGCCAAGTAATGTCTTTGCTTTTTAATATGCTGTCTAGATTTGTCATAGCTTTTCTTCCAAGGGGCAAGCATCTTTTAATTTCATGGCTGCAGTCACCATCTGCAGTGATTTTGGAGCCCACGAAAAGAAAGTCTATCACTGCTTCCATTGTTTCCCCATCTATTTGCTATGAAGTGATGGGACCAGATGCCATGACGTTAGTTTTATGAATGTTGAGTTTTAAGCCAGCTTCTTCACTCTCCTCTTTCACCTTCATCAAGAAGCTCTTTAGTTCCTCCTCACTTTGTGCCACTAGAGTGGTATCATATGCATATCTGAGGTTGTTGATATTTCTCCTGGCAATCTTGATTCCAGCTTGTAATTCATCCAGTCTGGCATTTTGCATGATTCACTTTTCTCTGGTGGCTCAGATGGTAAAGAATCCGCCTGCAATGCACAAGACCTGGTCAGGAAGATCCCCTGGAGAAAGAAATGGCAGCTCATTCTAGCATTCTTGCCTGGTAAA
Source organism: Oryx dammah (assembly GCF_014754425.2). NCBI lineage: Eukaryota > Metazoa > Chordata > Mammalia > Artiodactyla > Bovidae > Oryx > Oryx dammah. The sequence continues at coordinate 53,635,722 of NW_024070200.1, forward strand.
TCCCCTAGACCGAGGAGCCTGGCAGGCTACAGTCCATGGGTCACAAAGAGTCCGACACAACTGCGTGACTGTTACTTCATTCTGCATATAAGTTAGATAGGCAGAGTGACAATATACAGCCTTGACATACTCCTTTCCCAGTTTTGAAGCAGTCAATTTTGCCAGGTTGGCAGTAGAAGATCCTTATCCTCATAAGTCCTCCATAGAGGAGGGTGAGAAACACCGTGAAGCTGCCATGTCCTGGCCTTGCTGAGAGTTACAGGGATGGTTTTGGCAAGAGGCATCTCTAGAGCACTTTATCCCAAAGCTATCAGCATAAAAGAGAATGTAAAGAAGATAATCCTGAAAATCCTAAAGCCTTTTAAGAGGGATTATCAGACAGGAAGGAGTTTCTTAGACTCTAAAAAGACAGTTCATGGTTGGAAAGCCCTGGATGATGAGTCAGAAGACAGGGGTTTCAAAACAAACTTCAGCTTTAAGAAGGGTGGCCTTGGAACTTCCCTGGTGGTCCACTGGTTAAGACTGTATGCTCCCAAAGTAGAGGCACAAATTCAATTCATGGTTGGGGAACTAAGATCCCACTTGCCATGCAGTGTGGCCAAAACAAAAGAACTGTGGCCTTGACCAAGACAGCTAAATGGGAGACCATGGTTTTCTCAACTCTATGAAGGGGAATAATTCCTTGTTCAGCAGTTTGCTGTGAAAATTTGTGGGGATCTGTGTGAAAGACACTTAAAAATGATGATGTGCCTACAATATTATTATTATAAATTATAATAATGAAAGTTAAAAGGAAAGTCTGAAACTTAAGAGTTCTTCAGTGTTTCTCAAAATTGTCTAAGAATACAGGAATTTTTTTGGGGGGGGTCAGTGTTTTTGAAACTTCATTTAACATGACCATCCATAAGAAAAGTCATTTTACATTAGGAGCCAGGATACATATACACATATCTGTATATGTACATGTGTATTAAATCTCCAGAGAAACAAGACCAATAGGTATACAGAGAGATTTAGTAAATCATTGGCTCATGTAATTATGGAGGCTGAAAAGTCTTATGATCTGCTCTCTATCAACTATAAAAAATCCCAGGAAGCCGGCATGCATGCATGCTAAGTTGTTTCAGTCGTGTCCAACTCTGTGCCACCCTATAGACTACAGTCTGTCAGGCACCTCTGCCCATGGAATTCTCCAGGCAAGAATGCTGGAGTAGGTAGCCATTCCCTTCTCCAGAGGATCTTCAGGACCCAGGGATCGAATCCACATCTCTTAGGTCTCCTGCATTAGCAGGTGTGTTCTTTGCCACTAGCACCACCTGGGAAGCCCTCCAGGAAGCTGGGGATGCAGATTATAGTCGGAGTCTGAAGGCCCGTAAACTAGGAACACCAAGGGCAAAGACTGATGCCACAACGCAGTCAGTCAGAGGCTGAATTCAGATTTTCTCTACCTTTTTGTTCTATCCAGGGCACCAACAGATTGAATGATGCTCTCCCACTTTGGAGGAGGGCGATCTGCATTATCCTTATGGCAGAAAGTGAAGAAGAACGAAAGAGCCTCTTGATGAAAGTGAAAGAGGAGAGTGAAAAAGTTGGCTTAAAATTCAACATTCAGTAAACTAAGATCATGGTATCTGGTCCCATCACTTCATGGCAAATAGATTGGGAAACAGTGACAGACTTTATTTTTTTGAGCTTCAAAATCACTGCAGATAGTGACTGAAGCCATGAAATTAAAAGATGATTGGTACTTGGAAGAAAAGTTATGACCAACCTAGACAGCATATTAAAAAGCAGAGATATTACTTTGCTGACAAAGGTCCGAATAGTCAAAGCTATGGTTTTTCCAGTGGTCATGTACAGATGTGAGAGTTGGACCATAAAGATTAGCACCGCAGAAATTATGCTTTTGAACTGTGGTGTTGGAGAAGACTCTTAAGAGTCCCTTAGTCAGCAAGGGGTACTGGGGAATTGAACACATTTTCAATAGGTTTCCCATATTTTTCTACATTTGCTTAATGTGCATTGATTAATCACACTTAATCAAACCAGTCCATCCTAAAGGAAATCAGTCCTGAATATTCATTGGAAGGACTGATGCTGAAGCTGAAACTCCAGTACTTTGGCCACCTGATGGGAAGAGCTGACTCGTTAGAAAAGACCCTCAGGGTGGGAAAGATTGAAGGCAGAAGGAGGAGGGGACAACAGAGGATGAGATGGTTGGGTGGCATCACCGACTCGAAGAGCATGAGTTTCAGCAAGCTCCAGGGGTTAGTGATGGACCGGGAAGCCTGGTGTGCTACTGTCAAGGGGGTCGAAAAGAGTCAGACACAACTGAGCAACTGAACTGAACTGAATCTGCTTTACAAAGTCCACAGTTCAAATGCTAATCTCCTCCAGAAACACTCTGACAGACATCTGAGCAACTCTTGGGCCATCAGGTTGACACCTGAAATTAACCATTACAGCATTCAAACATTTCACAGTGTAATACTTACCTTGAAAATAAAATGGACTCTGATATGTCCCATTGTTGTTGTTCTACTTGAAATAAAATGCTGATCATAAACCTTTGAAATGAATTTTTAAAACACCAATAGGTCAAAACTACAGCTTGAGAAACACTAGTGCAAATGAGTAGATTAGATTAGATTAGTAGTGTAGGTTTACTATCTGGCCTCTAAAGAGCAGTCCATGGGGTCGCAAAGGGTCAGACACAATTGAGCAACTGAACAACAACTCTGAAGGGCTTGATAATAAATGTTTTAGGCTTTGTAGGCCATAGAGTTTCTGTTGCAGAAGACAGTCACAGACCATGCATAAATGAATGAGAATGGCTGTGTTTCAAGTAAAACTCATTTACAAAAACAAGTGACCAACCCACCAGCCATAGTTTTGCTGACTCCTGGTCTAGATGAACTAAAGTTTTTTTAGGCAAAAATGTGCTAAAGGACTATGAGACTGTAATGCAGATAACCTTAAAAACCTTTTGGGTCTCTAAGACCTTGCAGAGCTTGCTGACAACCTCAGTTTGGCCTCCTGTATCAATCCACTCTCCCAGAGAGAGTTCTTCCAGCAGCAGAAATAGCCAGCCCTGTGTCTCATGACAAGTACTCCTCCCAGTGCAAATCAGCAACCTGGCATCTGGTCGTGAATTGAATTAGTGTGAGTCATTGCCCGAGAGCCTGATCAGACTTGAGTGATAAAAAGAGTCATGTTCCGGAGCCTACAAAACCAAGGACTGAATTCCAAAATGTCTCATCTCATGAAGCACTGCCTTCCCAGTTCTGCTTTTTCCCCCGCGGTCCCAGCCTGGAGAAACAAGATTGGCAGAGGATTAACTATGGAAATCAAAACAATTGTGCACTGGAATAGGCCATTTTCAGTTGTTGTTCAGTTGCTAAGTTGTGTTGAACTCTTTGCGACTGCTTAGACTGCAGCACGCCAGGCTTCCCTGTCCTTCACCAACTCCCGGAGTTTGCTCAAACTCACGTCCATTGAGTCGGTGATGCCATCCAACCATCTCATCCTCTGTAACCCCCTTCTCCTCTTGCCCTCAATCTTTCCCAGCATTAGTTGAGTCTTTGACTAGGAGGAAGGAAATTGCAATGATGTCTCTGGAGAAGGACACATTTTTACCCAAAGCTGCTTTTTGGCAATCTACATGATCTTTTAGTTTGATCCTCCAGAAAGTCATCATGTCTTTATTTCAAAGTGAGCAGAGGGACTTCTCTGGTGGCTAAGACTCCGAGTTCCCAATGCAGGGGGCCCAGGTTTCATGCCTGGTCAGGGAACTAGATCTCACATGCCACAATTAAAGATCCCATATGCCACAACTAAGATCTCATGCAACCAAGTAAATAAATAAGTATTTTAAAAAAGAAGTGTCCAAGCTATAATTAAAAAAAAAATGAGCAGAGCAGAGCCCAGTGGCTTTTGACACAACCTATTGTCCTGCAGCTCCACTCAAGAGAACCAGTGATTTTGACCTCTGTTGGCACCTTATTTAGTGCCTTAAAGGCATAGGGTTTATTATGAGCTCACCAAGGGGTCAGAAAGCTCTTTCATAAAGGACCAGATAATAAATGGTTTAGGTTTGCAAGCCCAGAGGCAAAAGCAAAGACCTATAGAAGCATTTCAAATGTAATCATTTAAAAAGGTGAAAATCATTCCTAGTTCATTGGACCCTACGAATACAAGAGGAGAGCTACATTTGGCCCATAGGCAGTAGTCTGCCAACCCCTGGTTTAGAGGAATGGAGCACAGAACAGTAGCATAGCAACATTCTTCAAATGGAAAAACAATGACAGATTTGGTTTTTGAAATATATCCTTTCAGAGTCATTGCCCTTTTTAATGGGTAGTATTAACTGAAGGGAATTTATTATACTGGAATAAAGATAGTAAAGTAATGCTCAAAATTCTCCAGGCCAGGCTTCAGCAATATGTGAACCATTAACTTCCAGATGTTCAAGCTGGTTTTAGAAAAGGCAGAGGAACCAGAGATCAAATTGCCAACATCCACTGGATCATGGAAAAAGCAAGAGAGTTCCAGAAAAACATCTATTTCTGCTTTATTGACTATGTCAAAGCCTTTGACTGTGTGGATCACAATAAACTGTGGAAAATTCTGAAAGAGATGGGAATAACAGACCACCTGATCTGCCTCTTGAGAAACCTATATGCAGGTTAGGAAGCAACAGTTAGAACTGGACATGGAACAACAGACTGGTTCCAAATAGGAAAAGGAGTTATTGTCACCTTGCTTATTTAACTTATATGCAGAGTACATCATGAGAAACACTGGGCTGGAAGAAGCACAAGCTGGAATCAAGATTGCTGGGAGAAATATCAATAACCTCAGATATGCAGATGACACCACCCTTATGGCAGAAAGTGAAGAGGAACTAAAAAGCCTCTTGATGAAAGTGAAAGAGGAGAGTGAAAAAGTTGGCTTAAAGCTCAACATTCAAAAAACGAAGATCATGGCATCCGGTCCCATCACTTCATGGGAAATAGATGGGGAAACAGTGGAAACAGTGTCAGACTTTATTTTGGGGGGCTCCAAAATAACTGCAGATGGTGACTGCAGCCATGAAATTAAAAAACGCTTACTCCTCGGAAGAAAAGTTGTGACCAACCTAGATAGCATATTCAAAAGCAGAGACATTACTTTTCCAATGAAGGTCCGTCTAGTCAAGGCTATGGTTTTTCCAGCGGTCATGTATGGATGTGAGAGTTGGACTGTGAAGAAAGCTGAGTGCTGAAGAATTGATGCTTTTGAACTGTGATGTTGGAGAAGACTCTTGAGAGTCCCTTGGACTGCAAGGAGATCCAACCAGTCCATTCTGAAGGAGATCAGTCCTGAATGTTCATTGGAAGGAATGGTGCTAAAGCTGAAACTCCAGTACTTTGGCCACCTCATGCAAAGAGTTGACTCATTGGAAAAGACTCTGATGCTGGGAGGAATTGGGGCAGGAGGAGAAGGGGACGACAGAGGATGAGATGGTTGGATGGCATCACTGACTCGGTTGGTGATGGACAGGGAGGCCTGGCATGCTGCAATTCACGGGATCGCAAAGAGTTGCACATGACTGAACGACTGAACTGAACTGAAGGACTCTTTGCAACCCTGTGGACTGTAGCCTGCCAGGCTTCTCTGTCCATGGGATTCTCCAGGCAAGAATACTGGAGTGGGTTGCCATTTCCTTCTCCAGGGGATCTTCCCAACCCAGGGATTGAACCCAGGTCTCCTGCTTTGCAGGCAGACGCTTTATCCTCTGAGCCACCAGGGAAGCCCTAATTTAACATTAGAAGGTCTTAAAAATAAAATTATATGGTTAATTTTCTTATAAATATTCTTTATGATATATTGTAAAAATATATTTTAATCTTGTGGATTTAGAACAAGTACTAGTCAGTAAGTTGAAGACACAGGTATAATGCTAAAGAGTAAAATTCCATGAAAATTCTATATGCTTGAGATCCATACAATGAGGTGAGAAGAAAAAATGTTTAGAATCTGGCTAGTAGAGCAGAAGTCACCATGTAGATTGGACTTGGTTATCCTGTTATGGACCCTTGAGCACATGATAATGATATATATAAGAAGCAAAGCCACATGCAGATAAGGTAGAAAGATAATGTGGGATGAGCTTCAAATGGTCTTTTGAGTCCCATTGGAAGGAAGTACTATAGTGGGGTTGGGTGGAGAACAAAAAGTGAAATAGTGAAAAACTAGGATGGAAAATATAGGAAAGAAGCTGTGTCCTTATTAATGACAATGTTTAGGACACTGAATATGCCTGCCAAACCATCCATCTTCATGATTCTGTGTCATCCCATCTGTTCTGCTCATCACCATTCCTGCTGGGCTGAGGCAGTATAACAAGGAAGAGAATCAAATAGAAATTTTAGTTAAGGAGAGGAGCATGGTCTTCACTGGGAAAACAGACACAAACCCCAGGGCTGAAAGATGAGATGGGGCTCAAAGTTGGAGAATGAGTGCAAAGATCTGAAGCCAACAAGAGCAATAATGTTTATAAATACAGAATCAGAGCCAGTAGTTCAGGACAAAGGTCATGGGGATATGATGTACAGCATGGTGGAAATGGCAACCCACTCCAGTACCTTTGCCTGGAAAATCCCATGGACAGAGGAGCGTGGTAGGCTACAGTCCATGGGGTCACAAAGAGTCAGACACAACTGAGCAACTTCACTTCACTTCACTTCGTGGTGACTATAGTTAATAATACTGCATCGCTATTTGAATGTTGCTAGGAAAATAAATCATAAAAGTTCTCATCACATGAAAAAAATGTGACTATGTATGGTGACAGATATTAACTAGGCATATTTTGACCATTTCACAATATATACAGATATTGAATTATTATGTTGTACACCTGAAATTAATATATTGTTAAGTGTTAATTATATCTTGATAAAGAAATAATTTTAAAAAAATAAATGATCACCAAGAGAAACAGATAATCATCCTTAAAAAAGAAAGCAGCAGAGAAGCACTTTAATGTGAGCCTGACATTCTAGACATGCTTCCCCCTTGAGGTATTACTATCCTGAAGCAGCTCAGAGCCAAGAGACTAAGAGGTAGAGTATAAAGTTGTGTCTAAGAGGCTGAGAAGCTGAGCAAAGGTGTTGGTACTCTCATAGAGCTGGGAAGGCAGATATTCAAGGTCAGAGCTCACCAAATAGATGGAACCCTGGTAAGCACACCAGAGCGATAATGAACTGGAAAGAGACTACCCATCCTAAAAACTGAAACCAGTCTTCAAACTGCTCAATCACAAACTGGATTGAAGAGATCTGACTCAATGTTGCCTACCAGAAAGAAAAAATAAACTCTTTGTGGAATGTCAGCCAGAGTCTCATATGATCTTGATAATTTCCCATACATAATATTTGACTCTAAAGAAATAAATTATCATGTTTTCTAGGAGTTAAGAAAAGTGACTAAAAACTAAAAATCAAGAGAGAAAACAGAAAAGACGACAAACTTGATAGTTTCATTTTGAAAAGAGACTAATGAAAGTATGAAAATTAAGGACTAATTAAGGTAATTAGTAGATGAGCAGATTAGACACAGTAGAAGGCAATGGCACCCCACTCCAGTATTCTTGCCTAGAAAATCCCTTGGACAGAGGAGCCTGGTAGGCTGCAGTCCATGGGGTCGCTAAGAGTCGGACATGACTGAGCGACTTCACTTTTGCTTTCCACTTTCATGCATTGGAGAAGGAAATGGCAACCCACTCCAGTGTTCTTGCCTGGAGAATCCCAGGGACGGGGGAGCCTGGTGGGCTGCCGTCTGTGGGGTCGCACAGAGTCGTACACGACTGCCGCGACTTAGCAGCAGCAGCAGCAGATTATCTTCAGTGATAAACATACTTCTAAATTCTAGATGTAAATGATGAATGTACTTTTTCTCAGGCATCACAGAAGAGACAGGAGCTGTTTTTCCCTGCATCTTGCTTCAATTCTTGACCATCAAAACACATGTGAAACCTTCCAAAGCAAACTCCAAGGCCAGATGTCTCCACTGAAGAACAGTTACAAATATTAAAGGAAAGACCACAACAGTCTTATATAAGACCTTTCAGAGAAAAGAGTGAATACTTTGTAATTAATACTATGAGGTCAGTGTAATTTTGATTCCCCATACTGGCAATATATTATAAGAAATGAAAATTACAGGTACATCTTTCTCAAAAAACTATTGTTTCACACAGAGATCAAGGATATATTAAAAAAAAATTTTGCCTTGCTAAATTTATTTAAAGTACCACATTAGGATCAATTTTAAACTTATTCAAAGAATAAATATTGGTTTAAAATTCAGAAATCAATTGATTCATTTCATCCTACTAATTGAAGAAAGAAAAACCAAATAATTTTCTCAGTAGATGAAGAAAAAATATTTGACAAAATTCAACCCTGATTTGTATTTAAAGAATAATCTTTTAGCAAACTAACTATAAAAAGGAGCCTCCTTATCTGACATATTATCTACAACACACCAAAAACAAACATCATATTTAATGATCAATTATTATAATTTTTATTGACAATTAGGATGAAGACAATGACTCTGCCCTCTCCATTCCTGTTTAATATTGTATTGAAGGCTGTGACCTCTGCAGTATATTACTGCAAAATAAACATAATGGATTAAAAAGGAATAAAATAGTTATCACTCACAGACAACATGGTTTAACACAAAAGTTTTTAAAAAATATATAAATCATTAGAATTAGTAAAAAAATTTAGTAAGGTGGTTAGATAAAAATTAATATAAAGATAAATTTATTCCTATTGTCCAGCATCCAACAATTTTTACAAATTAATTAAATAATGCCATGTAGGATAATATCCCAAAAGTCTTAATGCCTAAAAATAGACAATGTGCAAGGCTTTTACAATTCAGAAGAACAATATTAAAAGGATACAGATGAAACCTAAATAAGTGTGTTAAGACTATATCCTGTTTCATGGATTAGAAGAGACAGTGTTGCAAATTTGTTGATTTTTCCAGGTTGATCTTAATACCAGGAGGTTTATTTTTGGGAACTAAGAATCTGAATTTTGAATTTCATATGGAAATGCCAAACACCAAAGGTAGCCAGAATAAACTTGAAATACTTCCACCAACTGATGTCAAAACTGGTTATAAAGACATTGTAATTAATATATTAATTAGTGCAAGAACAGACAAGTAGGCCAGTGAAACAGAGTAAAAGCCCATAGAGTTATACATAAAACACAATTGCTTTATGACAGAATTAAAAGAGGATATTGTTGACAATAATGATGCTGGATCAACTTAAGGTTTATATGAAAAAATAAAACATGGTAAACCAAAACATGAGTCTTACCTCAACACACGTACACAGCTCAAGTTTAAATGGACTACTGAAGGTGCAGAAGAATATCTTTAGGACTATTTAATTGAGCAAAGATTTCTTAAACAGGAAAATATAGGCACCATTTATAAAGGAAAACAGAGATATTGGCCACTTTTTGAGAGAACGGAATTACAAACCACATTTGGAGAATATATTTTAATCTATATTACGAACAAAAGACTCATAGCCAGAACCAAAGAGAATATAAGAATAAAGAAAACGTTGATAGAAAAAAAAGAAAAAATATATTGAAAATCAGAAAAAAAGATTCGAACAGTCACTATTAAAAACATATAATAATCACTAGAATAGGTAAAATTAAAAGGATTGACCATATCAAAATGGTCAATTGTAGAGAAACTGAAATCTGCATACATTCCTGGTAGAATGCACATATATTAGTGCAACTTCTCCAGAAAACTGCACAGCATTACCTGCTAAGGCTGAATGTATTTATACTCTGTGATTCAGCACTTCCTTTCCTAGGAATAGATAGATGTACCCAACAGCAATGAACACACAGGTTCACCAGTAGACATGATTAAGAATACTCACAATGACTTTATTGATAATAGCCAAAATAGCCATCCGTAGAAGAAGGAATAAATAAGTGGAATGTTTTACAGCAATGAGATGAATGAGTTCCTTCTACACGAAAGATATGAATAAATCTTATAAAAAGAATAAGCAGAAGAGCTGCTTTATTTCACTTATATGAAGCTCAAATAGAGATGAGGCTAATCTATGGTGTTAGAAGTTAGGAGAGGGGAGACTGGTAGAATAGCACAGTGGGAGCTGACAATACAGTGACCACCTGGCCTGAGTTACCTGGGGCTGAGACCTTAATCAGGGTATTCTGCGTTTAAACTGGGTTAATCTCAAACAAACTTGAATGGTTTGGTCACAATAATTGGCAGGATTTTGTGTGGTGCCTCTGTTGAGTTGTTGATCTCTTTCTAGTCCAGAGTGGCGCTTACATGGCAATCACTTTGTGATAAGCTGTCTGGCTATACCTGTGTGACCTGTTGTCTTCCTTTTTTTCATATACGCATCACTAATAAATTTACTAAGCAGACTATCTAGCATTTATGTGTAGGGTATACAGAAAATTATCCCCAAATCCTGTATTGATTTATGTGTGCTTTTTCTGCTGATTGGAAAGACTCTTCCTCATTAAGCTCATGCTTACTCACTCACTGTATATTTGATCAGTACCTACCACCTGGTAAGCACTGTTCCAGGGCCTGGGAATACAAAAGTGAGCAATGCTTGTATTCTTAGGGAGTTTTCATTCAAGGAGCAGGAGCAAACAAACAAAAAGCCATTACAAAACATACCAATATATAGCATACTATTAGATATGTAAGTGTAATCAAAAAATTAAAAATGAAAAGGGTCAATGTTTAGAGGGTGATGAGCAACTGATGTTCAGGAAAGGGTGGGTCATAAAAGTCTCTTCCTTCCTTTCATAGAAGGAGGTGACATTCAGCAGAGATCTGAATGAAGTGGAGGAATAGCCGTGCCAGTATCTTAGGGTAAAGAGAGAAGGAGAATTCCACATGGAGGGAGAAATGACTATAAAGTTCCTGAGATGGGAGCATAAAATCCATCACTTTTGAGTACTTATTACCAATGAAACTATCCATTTAAAGTCTGCCTTTCCTAGGACCCACTGGTAGCTTCATTAGGGCCAGGAACATATCTGGCTTATTCACCAAATGTTCCGACTGTCAAGCATGATGCGTGCACTTGCCCAGTAAGTATCTGTAAAAAGAACAGATTACAATACTACATTTTTGCCTGTCCTTCAGTTTGTCCCTGGGCTATCTCTTCTGTCCCAAGAATCTGTTTATTTGTGCCTTGGTCTGTCTTAACATCTGATGGTGCAGGAGGCATGATTCAAGCAGTGGGCTACACCCTGGAGATATAAGGGTAAGTAAAAATAGATAGGTGTTGTCATTGTCCTTGTGATGGTCAACTCCTGGTAGGATGGTGGAGGGAGGAAAGGTTAATTTCAAAGGCGAGATTGGCAGTGTTATCTAGGTCCTGGGACGTAAATGCAGAAATCAAGAACTAGAACAGCTTGTCTGGATGGATAAGCAGGTTGAGGATCTGACATGGCAAAGTCTTCCAAATAGGGCTCAGGGTTTTTATTCGAGGTGAGTTTCTTGGGAGCCATGTGTAGGTTCTAAAAAGGGCGTGTGCTATTTCCAGTCCCCAAACCAAGTGGCGAGTGTTAGTATCTGTGAAACAGAGCCCAGAATAAATTCCTGCTGAGAGGGTATGACTGGTGTGGGGCATGGTGTGATCTGTCCATCTGATCCTCACGAAGTAGCAGCCACACAAACAGCTCAGATTGTCCCTCTGTGCCCTTGCTCTGAACCAGTGCAGACCTGGGGCCCAAGGGTTAAGTGTGGATTTTTAAAAATTAAGCAGCTATCTGAGACGGCCTGGTGTGATAACCCAGCGGTGCCCTTTGGCTGGGGCTTGCGTCTCCCCAGCCCCAAACATGGATAGTGTTGCTGGCTGCCCCAGATTTTAGAGGGTGAAATGGCAAGGGGTGAAAATGTCAGTGTCCTTGGCCAGGAGAGGATGCCAAGGCAGATTTAGAAACCTCAGCAAGCCCATGCACAGGAGAGTAATCAGACATGTATTTCAGTCTTTGCACCTTGGTTGCAAATTATTTCCAAAATCTTATGCTTATGTCCTGCTCTCTCACCACCAGCTTCCAATTCAACGGGTAAAAGTGGGTCTATCTTTTATTTTATGTTTCATGTTTTGGTCTCAAGTTTGAACCTAAGTGAATTTCCATAACCCAATTTGTGTTCTATATGATCTTTTAAATTAATTAATTAGTGTTTGGCTGCACTGGGCCTTCACTGTTGTGCACAGGCTTTCTCTGGTTGCAGTGAGCAGGGCCTGCTCCCGGTTGTCGTAACTGGCTTTCTCACTGGGGTGGCTTCTCTTGCAGCGGAGCATGGGGCTCTAGGCACATGAGCTTCAGCAGCTGCAGCACACAGGCTCAGTAGTTGTGGCACACAGACTCAGTTGACCCAAGGCATGTGGAGTCTTCCTGGACCAGGGATTGAACCCATGTCCCCCGCCTTGGCAGACAGATTTTTATACACTGTGCCATCAGGGGAGTCCATGCTCTATATGACCTTCACTGACTATTTAAGTAAGCAGAATAGTTTTATAAAGCTAATAACTACCCAGTTTTGTATGATGAGTTTTCATAAAGCAAGATGGCACTGTCATGAAGTCTCACCACCTCCTTGCTGCAGGCAAGCACGGATGCCTCACTTGCAGGGAGCCGGGCATGCGAAGTGTCTTAGCTGGAGTCTTAGGGAGGTAGGAGAAGACTGTGGTGTTTTCTAATATTCACCAACTGGCTGTGAGCCTCCACATAGACTTGTTACTGGTGCCTCATTACCATCTTTATCCCTACCTGCTCAGATTCTTTTTTTTGCATGGAGAAGGGATTTCCAAGGAAGAAAAGCACCCTTGGCCCTTCCTGGATTGTCTTCCAGGAACAATAATACATCATGGGAATGTGTTTGTGTGCCACCACCTACCAGGGCCAGCAGACAGCACCTCCACGGTGGTCCCAGTCCTCCCCACCAGAGCTTGCTGACAGACCTGCTCCTGTGGGACACTAGGCAGTGTCCTTGTCCCTTCTAGGGGGCAAAGAATCAGTAGTGGTTGATTGAAAGGATCAAAGGAATTGTCTAAAGCTACAAACTGAATTCTCCAGGCCAGAATACTGGAGTGGGTAGCTGTTCCTTTCTCCAGGAGATCTTCCCAACCCAGGGACTGAACCCAGATTTCCTGCATTACAGGTGGACTCTTTACCAGCTAAGCCACTAGAGGGGACAAGAAATCACTAATGGTTGAGTGAATGGATCAAAGATGTTGTCTAAGGGCACAAACTTCCAACTAGTAGACAAGTTCTGGAGTTCTTAATGCACGGTATAGTGAATACAGACAATGATACTATAGTCTAATCAGCACATTTTACTAGGTCTTACTTATTGCCACCAAAATGAAAGAAATGATAATTATGTGATGTGATAGAGGTGCTAAGTAAAGATACAGTGGCAATTTTATTACAGCACACAAGTGGCTCAGAGGTTAAAGCTTCTGCCTCCAGTGCGGGAGACCCAGGTTCGATCCCTGGGTCGGGAAGATCCTCTGGAGAAGGAAATGGTAACCCACTCCAGTTTTCTTGCCTGGAGAATCCCATGGATGGAGAAGCCTGGCAGGCTACAGTTCACAGGGTTGCAAAGAGTTGGACAGGACTGAGTGACTTCACTTCACTTCACTTCACTTCATACAAATGTATCAAGTCAACATGCAGTATATCTTTAAAGTACACTGTTATATTTTTAATGTATTTCAGTTTTAGAAAAGATGATTGAGAGAACCCTACAAAGTAGGGGGATCAATTAAAGGGTCTGGGATGAAACTTCTGGCCTTAGAGATGACAGAGCTCATTCAAGTCCAGCCTCTGGGCTCACAAACCCTTTGACCTTGTGAGTTACTTTGCCCTCTCTTTGCTTCCACTTCTTCCCCTGTTTGGAGAAGCAAACACCTACTTCACAGAAGGGTTGTGAAGATTACATTTGGCAATGTATATAAAGGGCATGGCCTGGCACCCAGGTCCTGAGGCAACACATGAGCAAATCCATTTTGGAAAACTAGCTGTGCTTCCAGCCATGGTGCCTGGCCTGCTCTTTGTGTGAATATTGTCAAGACCCCCATCTTTATCTTTCTATCTGAGATCAAATCAGTGATTAAGAAATATTCACCTTTTATATGTTGTTGTTCAGTTGCCAAGTCATGTCCAACTCTCCCCAAACCCATGGACTGCATATATATACACCTTTTGTAAGGACTTTTTGTATATCTTAAAAAAAAGAAAAAGAGCCTTTAGCATGTGACTAATCACTGAATTTCTTCCTTTACCTCTATATGCCTCAGTCTCCATTCTTCCTGGTGTACAGCTCAGTCCTGTTTGCAACTGCCTGTTCATGGCCTTAAAAACAGATGCTCAAGAAATGTTAGTGATTGAAGTAAAAAATGAAATAGCACACTTTACAAGGATACAGCTTACTGAATTTTATTCTTCACCCCTTACTAATCCCATTATTTTCAATGATGCCATTATTCCTACCCTTATGGGGCAGGAATAATTGATTATCTATCTATAGATTCCACAAAGACATCTCTCTATTATTATGGCTCTATTAGTAACATAGAAGGAAAGAGTGGTTAACAAAAGTAGTAAGTTTGTAACAGAAGGAAATGATCAGGAGCTTCAGACTTAGGTAAACAGGGAGAGACAAGAGGCAGATGAATTCCAGCAAGTTAATTTGTGTTTACCAAGTCTCCCAGGTTCCAGAGGACAAGGATGTTGGAAGAGCCTGGAAGTCAAGCTGCAAGGTAAGGATGGAGGGCTGCTCTCCGTGTCCTCACCCTGACCACATGTTTGATGTAGGAATAAGGTTGTCGTGTGGGACCACCATCATCGTCCACGTTCTGAGAGTTGAGCAAAAGTCAAAATGTTATGCAAGATTGTGAACCAGAGTTAGATCCCACTAGAATTTAGCTCATCTTTGAGATCTGATCAAAAAAGCAATACGACTAGGCTGGTGGTAACAGGACTCATCCTCTCACAGCCTGTTGAGGAGAGGCAGACATAGAAGTGAAGACCTGGAGAAAATGTTCAGTTACTGGCCATATGCTGGAGGTTCCAGGAGATCCATATGAGGAGTTCAAGATGGGCCATGGGCATTCTCAAACCACATTTGGCAATGGAGGGAGCAGTGATTTCTAACTTTCTTGGAAGAGAAAAGTTTTTACCCATCATTGGAATTTTTTAACTTAGCTCCCAGGAGATGCCTTCAAGTCCTTGGTACCCTATTTTCAGTAAATCTCCACTTAAATACACAACGAGACAAAAAGATATGGGGAACCATCACTGTCTTAGACCTGGGAGAAAAATCTAAGAAAGCTTAACTCTTCTTATCCCATTTTATCTGGGTGAGAGAGAGTTCTATAACTGTATTATGATCCTTCTCAGTTTTATTATGATACAAAGGGATTAATAAGCTGTGTTCCTTCTTCTCATTCAAGTTTAGAACCAGTTGAAAGAGAGACAAAATGCAGTCAAAGAAATGAAGTTACAATAGGTGCTTTATTACTGATTAAGACTCAACTGGACTAGATCAATGGAACAAAATAGAAAGCCCAGAGATAAATCCACACACCTATGGACACCTTATCTTTGACAAAGGAGGCAAGAATATACAGTGGATTAAAGACAATCTCTTTAACAAGTGGTGCTGGGAAAACTGGTCAACCACTCATAAAAGAATGAAACTAGAACACTTTCTAACACCATACACAAAAATAAACTCAAAATGGATTAAAGATCTAAACGTAAGACCAGAAACTATAAAACTCCTAGAGGAGAACATAGGCAAAACACTCTCTGACATACATCACAGCAGGATCCTCTATGACCCACCTCCCAGAATACTGGAAATAAAAGCAAAAATAAACAAATGGGATCTAATTAAAGTTAAAAGCTTCTGCACAACAAAGGAAACTATAAGCAAAGTGAAAAGACAGCCTTCGGAATGGGAGAAAATAATAGCAAATGAAGAAACTGACAAACAACTAATCTCAAAAATAAACAAGCAACTCCTACAGCTCAATTCTAGAAAAATAAACGACCCAATCAAAAAATGGGCCAAAGAACTAAATAGACATTTCTCCAAAGAAGACATACAGATGGCTAACAAACACATGAAAAGATGCTCAACATCACTCATTATCAGAGAAGTGCAAATCAAAACCAAAATGAGGTACCACTTCACGCCAGTCAGAATGGCTATGATCCAAAAGTCTACAAGCAATAAATGCTGGAGAGGGTGTGGAGAAAAGGGAACCCTCTTACACTATTGGTGGGAATGCAAACTAGTACAGCCACTATGGAGAACAGAGTGGAGATTCCTTAAAAAACTGGAAATAGAACTGCCTTATGACCCAGCAATCCCACTGCTGGGCATACACACCGAGGAAACAAGAATTGAAAGAGACATGTGTACCCCAATGTTCATCGCAGCACTGTTTATAATAGCCAGGACATGGAAGCAACCTAGATGTCCATCAGCAGATGAATGGATAAGAAAGCAGTGGTACATATACACAATGGAGTATTACTCAGCCATTAAACAGAATACATTTGAATCAGTTCTAATGAGGTGGGTGAAACTGGAGCCAATTATACAGAGTGAAGTAAGCCAGAAAGAAAAACACCAATACAGTATACTAATGCATATATATGGAATTTAGAAAGATGGTAATGATAACCCTGTATGCAAGAAAGCAAAAGAGACACAGATGTGTAGAATAATCTTTTGGATTCTGGGAGAGGGAGAGGGTGGGATGCTTTGGGAGAATGGCATTGAAATATGTATAATATCATATAAGAAACGAATCGCCAGTCTAGGTTTGATGCAGGATACAGGATGCTTGGGGCTGGTGCACTGGGATGACCCAGAGAGATAGTATGGGGAGGGAGATGGGAGGGGGGTTCAGGATGGGGAACACGTGTACACCCGTGGCAGATTCATGTTGATGTATGGCAAAACCAATACAGTACTGTAAAGTAAAATAAAGTAAAAAAAAAAAAAAGACTCAACTGGAAGATATAGTTTAGATGTGCAGTTATAATGAGTTGGCTCAAAGCTGCACCCCAGTTAATCAATCCACACAAGTTCAGACAGTGTTAGGAAACATCAAGTCTTCCCACAGGAGCCATGGCTGCTAAGTGGACCATTTGGCAAAAAACAAGCTAGAGCACAAGTTCCTCTCAGCTGCCATTTTCCAAGAGAAGAAGAAGGAATGGTTGGTTCCTTCTCCTAAATGGGCTTTTCCCACTCAGAAAAGCCACTCTCTTCTTCCAGAGATAAATAAGCCAGAGGGAGGAGAAAGGCTGGGCACTTCTCTCTAACAGATGTTGCTCTTCACAGAAGGATACATCAGGGGTGGGATGCAGTGCTCCCAATAGTGGATTTTCATTTATTTCTTCTGATTTGCCATTTCGCTCTCAAAAAGAAGGAACCACCTCTTTTCCTTCTTCAGCACTGTGGTCCTTGGAATGGGACACTGGATGAGAACAGTCTCTGTCACATGTAGGCTGTCACGTAAGCAATTTCCATATGTTCATGGCAATGGCAAATGGGCTGCTAAATGGTTAGAGCACCCTGCACAGGATTTGGCCGTGTTACCAGCCGTAGCGCTCAGGGCTTTCGTAAAATGGCAAAGGAACCCTTCCTCGTGGGAACGCTGAGTCATCCAAACTGTATCTGTGGGAGGCCGATGGTATCATGGCAGGATGAAGGATTTCCGGGGAAAGAACAAGTAAGAGTAGATGTGTTTCTAAATCCATTCATGAGTTTGAGGATATAAGTGGGGTAGTCATTTTTTTTTTACTTAATGTTTAATTGATTTACAGTGTATTAATTTCTGCTGTACAGCAAAGTGATTCAGTTATACATATGACTGTGCTGGGATTAGTCGCTCAGTCATGTCTGACTCTTTACAACCCCATGGACTATAGTCCACGGGATTCTCCAGGCAAGAATACTGGGGTGGGTTGCCGCACCCTCCTCATACATGTGTATACACTCTTTTTTTATATTCTTTTCCACTATGGTTTGGGGCATTATTATTCATTCCTTCAACAAATATTCCCCAGTGTCTATGAGGGCTAGCCCCTGCTCTGGGGATTCAGCAGGGGATAGGACCCAGGCCCTGGCCTCATGAAGCTTTCTTTTTGCTCTGGATGGCAGGAAATGCGGTGTAACAAATAAAGAAATAATATGTATTACCACATGTAGAGATGCACTGCTATGAAGGAAGATACCACTGGGTGAGGGAGTGGAGAATGACATAGATGTCAGGGAGTGCATTTTTTGGGTAACAGGTGTCGGGATGAAATAACTATCAGCAGCTGGAGACAGTTACATTCCTTGGAGTCTTGCCTTCCACACAGTGAAGAAATCTCAGTTCTAGATTCTCGGAAACTCTTTTTCCAGCCCCAGTGTGAACAAATCAAGGGATAAGGAAGTTTCTGGGTTTTTAAGAAAACTGTTTTACTGCTAGGCAGCTCCAAAATGTAATAAGAATTTTCCTTAAGCTGATCATTTTCTCATGCTGAAAGGCTTGTGATGGTTTCTGGAGCAACCTAGAATAAAATGCCTTCTTCATTCCTGTGCTAATAATGGACTTTTTTTTTTTTTTTTTTTGAGGGCCTCCTCTCTACATGGGACTTCCCTGGTGGCTCAGATGGTAAAGCATCTGTCTACAATGTGGGAGGCCGGGGTTCGATTCCTGGGTTGGGAAGATCCCCTGGAGAAGGCATGCCACCCACTCCAGTACCATTGCCTGGAAAACACCACGGAAGTCGAAGCCTGGTAGGCTACAGTCCATGGGGTCGCAAAGAGTCAGACACGACTGAGTGATTCCACTTTCTTTCTTTCTTTTCTTCTCTACATTGAATGCCACTTACAAAGATGGGCAAGTCCCTTAACTTCTATAAGCATCGTTTTCCTCATATGTAAATCAGGAGGAACAGGGCTTGCCTTACTCAGTTTTGATCAAAATTAAGGTAGGTAACATATCTATACCCAGGTACTGAATTATATCAGAGCCGATCTAGCACAAGGCTGATTGATCTCCTGTGACACCCAAGATAATCCTGGAATGAAAGGTTTTCTTTCCTCAATTTATAATAAGAGGATGAGTCCTTACAGAAGTAAGTTTAAAACACAGTTCATTGGAAGGACTTGCCTGGTAGTTCAGTGGCTAAGACTCTGTGTTCACAATGCAGGGGGCCTGGGTTTGATCCCTGGTCAGGGAACCAGGCCCACTTGCTGCAGCTAAAGATCCCACATGCCACAGCTAAGACCTGGTGCAGTCAAATCAATAAATGAAAATAACTATTAAAAAGTTCATTATATTTCAAAGTCCAAATTTTTTCCCAAGTTGCATGCTTACTCCTCAAACAGAAAAAGCTTGCCCTGGACTAATTCATGTTTTCTAACACCATATCATCTCTTCAGCTTTTCATTATATGGCATTATCCCTAGGCTTTTTCATCCTGTCTGTTTGCATTTGGATACATGCCTTTTGAATGGAACACTTTAGCCAGGTGAGCTCTGACTGGCAGAGAATTAAATGGAGTGAGTTCACCCCCATCTCCTTTATGTGGGCACTGAATCTCTATTAACAACATGACATTTATATCGATTTTTAAAAAGTACTGCATCACATGAATTGCAAATATTGCACAAAAGATTATTCTTAAGTGAAATACTGTGAGAAGAGGAATCCCAACCTTTCTTTCTTCCATTTATCTTTTGTGGAATCAAGAGTTTCTCATTTATATGGGCATACAGAGCATTTTTGTGTGGTCTTCTTTCATAGCCAAAACCCCGCTAAAGTAAGAAAGTATAAAAAGGCAAAAACCACTAAAAGTAAAGAAAATGGATAGGGGAGGGAGGGATGAAGGGCAGTAAGATTATTATCCACTGAGAAATTTTGAAAATACTGTCTGGATTGCAAATACCAATGGGAGCCTTTGATGAGTAGAAAGATGTGTAGAAAGCAGAAGTTAGAATTTAATCATACAAGTCAAAGATTTAATTTTTGGTGGATGTGAGAGAGGGAATCTGGAGCCTTGTTCTCAACTAAGGAGCAGCTTGGAAAGCCAGACCTTTATCTTGACAAGGGGAGCCCGGGGCAGACTCTATTTAGTGTTGATTTCCTATCAGGTCTTTTCCTTATTAACTTTTTTATCCAGTACTTACAGAGCCCTCATAAGTGTCGGGCAATGCTTCAGATGCAGAAGAGCCAAAAATAAATAATATATAGTATATACCTTTGAGGAATAACAGTTTCTCCTGAAACTCCAATACTTTGGCCACCTGATGTAAAGACCCCACTCATTGGAAAAGACCCTGATGCTGGGAAGGATGAAGGCAGGAGGAGAAGGGGACAAGAGGATGAGATGCTTGGATGGCATCCCCGACACAACGGACATGAGTTTGAGCAAGCTCTGGGAGATAGTGAAGAACAGGGAAGACTGGCCTGCTGAAGTTCATGGGGTCGCAAAGAGTCAGACACAACTTCATACACAGGAAGGTTTTGTAGAGGAGGTAATGTTTTATCTGAGTTCTGAAGGAGGCTAGGATTTCTCAGGCATATAATGGGAAAATATCCTGCTAGAAAGAGACATAGCACATAGTACAAAAACATCCTCTTAAAAAAATTTTTTTTGATTGTGCCTTTCAAGAGTCTTCTCTTTTTGTTCTGAAGTTTATGATATTATAATGGAATTCCAGCTATTTTGATTATTTGTATTGCCAGAAGATACGTCAAAAAGAAAAGAAAAATGAATTGTTAAAAAAATTACCAGGTGGGTGTGTTAAAAAAAATTCTCATCTAATCTGACTACCACAAATAGGAATGAAATTTAATATATTTTAATGATTTTAAAATGCAATTATTTAACCACCTTGAATTTGATGCACAAAAGTATGATAAAGCCACTTTGGTGTGTTGTTTGGTTTTTGTGAGACTGAGAATCCAAATAGTACAATGCAAAGATGTTCTCTTACATGGGAAGACCAAGTTCAAAGACCTGAATAAAAACACTCCCATTAGATGGCTTGCTTCCAGTAAAGCTTTGTTAGCTTAAATGAAATGTAGAATTTCTTATCAAGAGCTTGTATTTCCTACAACTCAGTAAGATTATTATATCATCGCTTTAAAGTTTTTCTTTATGTGAGCACACGAGAACATTCTTATAACTTAGCTAAGAACAATCTTTAGAGGAAAGACAATTTCGTAAGACTTGCTATCCTACGAAGGCTTCTCAGGTGGCACAGTTGTAAAGAACCTGTCTGCCAACGCAGAAGACACGGGTTCAGTCACTGGGTCCAGAAGATCCCCTGGAGGAGGAAATAGCAACCCACTCCAGTATTCTTGCTGGGGAAATCCCAAGAATAGAGGAGCCTGGTGGGATACAGTCCTTGGGGTCGCAAAGAGTTGAACATGACTGAGCATATATGCACACATACACACACATATTCTGTGATTGTCACAAGGTGATCTAGTAGAAATAACAGAAGAATACAAAGATATATATCAATCAGGACTTCTTACATTTTTTTTCAGATCAGTGATGAACAATATTCCACCTAAATCATTTATTAATCATCTAACTGACCATAAACATTATTTTTTTCTCCCCTAAAGGTTTTGAACCATGAGGGAGTAGGGCACAGCATTTAAAATGACATAGCCCACGGACATGGCATAAGCTGGTTAGAACCAAATAGATCCAAATGACTGATGAGTTGACATCCGCTAGGCCTCGAGCCTCAGTATACACTGAATGTAACACATCAGCAAGCTAGGACACATCCTCAGGTACCATGACAGTTTCCAAGAGCGACCATAAAGGTCAAAAAGTGGGCAGTGGCCTGATTCCTGGAAATCTCTGCTTCTTCCCCCAGATTGTTGGAATAATCCTCCCACTCACCGTGCATGAGTGCTCAGTTGTGTCCAACTCTTTTGTGAGCCCACAGACTGTAGCCCGCCAGGCTCCTCTGTCCATGGGATTTCCCAGGCAAGAATACTGGAGCGGGTTGCCATTTCCTTCTCCAGGGGATCTTCCCAACCCAGGGATTAAATCTGCATCTCCTGCATTGAAGGTGGATGCTTTACTGCTTGAGCCATCAGGGAAGCCCAAAGTGAAAGTGTTATCTGCTCAGTTATGTCCAACTCTTTGCCACCCAATGGACTGTAGCCCGCCAGTCTCCTCTTAGCTTTTATGGGCTGAGTAATTTCCCACTCATTAGCCTATGAAATTACTCAGCCAGTGAAAGCTAACCACAGCACATATCAAGGCTGCTCTTGTCTTCTGAGATGGCCCACACTCTGTGGAATGTGTTTCTCTCTACGTAAATCCATTTCTTACCAATCGCTTTGTCTCTCATTGGACTCTGCAACGAGACTTCAAGAGCCTGAGCTTCGTTAGGTCCTGAAACCAGGTGTGTGATCTCAGTTGGAAAACTGAGTTTTAGCCAGGTTCAAGTCCCAGCCATGGGTGTTCAAGTCCCAATCGGAGGTAAACAGCTTCAGTTCTACCTGTGATCTCCTATGGACAGGGAGCTCCATGAAAGCAGGGACCGTGACTGTCACTTTTACAGATTGTCTTTGGAACCTAGCATAGTATCTCTCACCAACATAGTAGAAGCCTAACAAACACTCACTGAATATACAGTGAATATACAAACACTCACTGAATATATTTAGGCACTACAAAAGATGCGAGCAAGCTCCACATGTGTTCCAGAGGACCAGTGCAGTTATAGTTTTCAAAATAATAGCAGCAGCCCAACAGATGT
Organism: Oryx dammah; assembly: GCF_014754425.2. Lineage (NCBI taxonomy): Eukaryota > Metazoa > Chordata > Mammalia > Artiodactyla > Bovidae > Oryx > Oryx dammah. The sequence continues at coordinate 53,658,621 of NW_024070200.1, forward strand.
ATCATCAGCACAGTTTATCAAATGGAGAACTACTTAGGTCAAGAGCTCTTGTTGAAATTTTTTTTAAGATTTTTTTTAATGTAGACCATTTAAGTCTTTATTGAATTTGTTACAATATTGCTTCTGCTTTATGTTTTGGTATTTTGGCCATGAGGCTTGTGGGATCATAGCTCCCCAGCCAGGAATGAAACCTGCATCCCTGCATCAGAAGGTGAAGCCTTAATCACTAGACTGCCAGATAAGTCCCCCTTGTTGAAATTTAAAAACACTCTTGGAGGCATATGTATATGGGTTACACTCTAGTGCCATTTGATTTAAACAGCAATCAACATTAGCTACTCAGATTTATACCTGAAAAAAAAAAAAAGGCCTGTGTGCATAGAGAAAGATTGTCGTCTTAGAAGACTTCAGCTTTCCAGGAGTAGGGAATCTGAGATAACAGTAACTATCATATTTAAAGGGCTTCTCAGCCGGTGCAGTGGTGAAGAATCTGCCTCCCAATGCAGGAGACACAAGAGACATGGGTTTGACTCCTGAGTCAGGAAGATCCCCTGGAGGAGGAAATGGCAACCCCCCCAGGTATTCTTACATGGGAAATCCCATGGACAGAGGAGCCTGGGAGGCTGCAATCCATGGGGTCACAGAGTTGGACATGCTTGAGTGACTGAGCACACATATTTAAGTGCATACTTCAAGCTAGGCAGTCTCCCAAGCATTTATCTCACTTTCGTCTCCCTAAACTCTATCAAGAAAGGTATTATTATCCAAGTTTTACACAGAAGGACACTGAAGATAAGAGAGGTTAAAAGGTGTGTCCAAGTTCAACTCAACTAGTCAGCAATAGAGCCAGGATTTAAACCAAATCTGCTGCTTTTACCAACTACAAAGGGTTGGCAATTTTTTTCAATAAAGGGCCAGAGTTTGTAGGTCATACAATCTCTAGCCTGACTTCTCAGCTCTGCTGATGGATTGTGAAAATGACCAACAGATAAGTAAACCCATGAGCATGCTTGTACGCTAGCAAAATTTCACTACTGACTCAAGAATACAATCTTATATCATTTCACATGCCACAAAATAGTCTTCTTTTTAGCTTTTTTTGGCATTTAAAAATATAAAAACTGTTCTTGTCTCCAGCTATACAAAAACAGGTGGTGTGTTAGATTTGGTTTGTGGGCTATCCTTTGTCAACTGCTGACCCTACTATACTCTACTTCCCCCATAGATTTGAGGAAAGGTAAAGGAAATCTGGAGAAAATGTCTGTGTTCTTTGAAGTGCATCCAAGGATTGAGGTGGCCTTTGATATGTCAGGATAAGCTTACCTTTCTGGAAACTTTCCTGGCAGTCCAGTGGTTAAGAATCTACCTTCCCATGCAAAGGACACAGGGTTAATCCCTGGTTGGGAACTAAGATCCCACATGCCATAGGGCAGCTAAGCCTGTACACTACAACACATTCCACAATTAAGACCCAACATAGCCAAAAATAAATAAGCATTTTTTTTAAGTTCATCTTTTTGTTGAATCTGATGGTCTTTTAGTATCATGGGCTGTTACAATGCAAATTGAGATGTCAGGAATAATCAATAAGTCTGCAAACTCCTTATTGTTCATCCCTTTACTCTCCAAGTCAGTCCAGGGTTTCCCGTGATGCTTTTACAACCTTACTCTTTGAGAAGAAAGAATGAAAACCAAGAAGAGAGAATATGTCATTCTTTACTTCCTCTCTACTTGTATTACATAACATTGACTGCAACTGAAATAACAAAATAACAGGGCCATGAAGAACACAAAAGAAATATGTTTCCTTCTCATGAAAATTTAAGCAGTCCTGAGCTGCACTGTTGCGCCTTATATTTCTGCTTTCAGTGGAACCTTTCCATGTGTGGCCTAAGATGGGTGCTGCATTCTGGCCATCATATCACCATTCCGAAGAGAAAGTTGTAGAAGAAGAGCAAGACTTCACTGTTTTCAGGCACTTCCATTGTTGTTCACGTCCTAATAGAACACAGTCACAGTAGCATCTAGCTGCAAGGGAGTCTGAGAAATGTAGTCTTTGATTCCTGGCATTCAAGTTTTCAACTAATGTTTAGATGTTTATACTTAGCAAGAAGGGGAGAAGAGATGTGGGTGCCTAATTGACAGTTTCTGTCACACATGCACTGGTAGAGGGGGACAGTTGCCACCTTCTGCTCTTCACATCCACCACTACAACACTGATATCAGTCAAAAGTTCTGATCACTTCTCTCTTGGGCAAAGTTCAGAGTTGCTAACCCTGGATGCTAACCTCACATTCACCCTGTGTATCTCTGCCTCTCCTGGCCACCAACCTCAGTAGTCAGCCTCCCTTCCCTGTTCTGGAGTAGTAAATGGCAACCCACTCCACTATTCTTGCCTGGGAAATCCCATGAACAGAGGAGCCTGGCAAGTTACAGTCTGGGGGGTCGCAAAGCGTTGGGCATGACTGAGCATGAGCACTTCCCTGTTCATCCTAGTTGCTTACCTTTCTCTGTTACTACCCTTGCTTCTTTCAGCTGGCTTCACAACACCACATTTTGGCAACATACTCTAGGGCTAGGGTGGAACTGTTCAGGCTGACCTGACCCCCACAATCATCAACCCAGATGACCTTCTCCGGCTGGTGTTCCATCCATCTGTCTCACTGAATGTGTATCACAGAACCCGCCATCCATTTAACATCAAGATAACACTGAATGTCTGAAACACAGACATTAATCTATTTTTATTTCAAAGACACATTTGAAAATTATGAAGGGCATACCATAAAGATGGAGAAGAATGCCTATTTAGCCATTGTTTCTTTAAAAATCAACTTTAAAATGTAAAGCGTTAAATATGGTCTCATCATCAAGCATTATTGTCAGTGGTAATAAGTGTGTTTGCTTAAACTGATGTGCAAATCTAAAATTTGAAAAAAGAAGTCTGTTAGCTGAATGGCATTCAGTTGCACAGCCACTGATAAGGTAAGCAGAGTTTTAGTACTGAAGAGAGCAAAATGAGACATGGCTCTTTGTTCTTTTTTTCCCTCTCTTAAGAAATACAATTTAATGCCATTGGAAAAGATATTTTAAAAAATCTATTATAGAGTCATTTCTTTAGTGAGAAGAGGGGGATAGTAACATGGAAAGGCCTGTTTTTCCTAAAAGCTATCTTTTCCCAAGCTAAAGTCCCCTAATATAAGATCACAATGACATAAATATAAAATGTGCTTGTTAGACATCCTGCATCACACAGGGTAGCAAACAGACTGCTCTGGAAATGCCAGTCTTGTGGTGTACAGCCACCCAAATACCCTGAGGCCAGCATCACTCCTTAAATTTTCTCCCTCTTGTTGGTTATATACTTGTTTCCGATCCGGATATGCCGGTTATACATGCAGGTTATTTAAGGAACTGTAAACAAGTACATGCATTCGGAGGAATTCATTTTACTAATGGGTTGAATTTAGTAAGTTTTTGAGGTTTAAGAATATTACGATCCAGTGTATTCTGTGATCTTTTCCCTCACCCCTCCTCCTCAGAAGATCTCCAAATACTTGCATTAGTTTTCAAGGCTCTTTTAAGTCCAATTTTACATCCTTTGGATGTTAGCGCTGTACAGAGATCAGCCTCGGGGCTACCCAAGATGATTCTGTTTATATTTATTTGATTTAGTTTTATACTTTCTGCAGATATGGAAGACTGTCCCCAGAATGGCCTCTGGCAGAGTGTTTATCACTCAGTTTAAGTGTGGGACGCAATTACCCCTCCAACTGCTAGAAGCCCAGGTCAGGGCTGTAGAAGCAGCTATAGACTATATGGTGCACATATTAGCATATGTTAGAAACCAGGTGGGCATGGAACTGGGGAATTTAGAATACCATGGTTTAAAAACGCTCCCTCTAGCCCCATTAAGTTTTCTCAGTGCCTTTGCCCCAAATCTCTTCAGACTGAGAACTAAGGTTCATTTCTTGTTTACAAAAACCCTACACACCATGGTGGCCATAACACTCTCTGTATTTTAGCCCACACTCTTTCAATATTAAGCTTTCTTGGGTCCACATTTGTGTATGCTAGGAAATAGCAAGCCACTCCAGTAATCTTGCCTGGGAATCCCACGGACAGAGGAGCCTGGTGGGCTGCAGAGGGTGGGAAGCAACCGAGCGACTAATGCTTTCACTTTCTGACATTTGAAACAGACCTCCCCACTCCAGTACTCTTGCCTGGAAAATCCCAGGGACAGAGGAGCCTGGTGGGCTGCAGTCCATGGTGTCGCTAAGAGTCAGACACAACTGAATGATTTCACTTTCACTTTTCACTTTCATGCATTGGAGAAGGAAATGGCAACCCACTCCAGTGTTCTTGCCTGGAGAATCCCAGGGACAGGGGAGCCTGGTGGGCTGCCGTCTATGGGGTCACACAGAGTCAGACACGACTGAAGCGACTTAGCACCAGCAGCAGCAGAGCTTCTCAAAGAAAGTGGTGTCTGAATTTTTTAATTTTTATAAGTTAAATATTCGTTGAGCTCTTATTTCAGCAGCAGGCATAAATGAAGAGACAGCTGAAAAGTTAGTTGAGAATCTTTCCTCCTGTGGTTTCTACCTGTTGTTGAAACTGAGAGTTCCCTTTGTCATCGCTACAGCTCTCTTTGTGCCTAATTGGGTTTTGAAGGAACATTAGGCATTTCCTGGTGAAATAATTCACGGGGAAAGTCAGGAGAGAGTTGAGAAAATGTGTCCAGATTCATAGAATGGGGAAAGGGTATCACACAGAAGAGAGGTAATAAAACAATCTAGGGTTGCCAATGAATGAAAGGTGAGAGTAAGCAGGAAATGAGGCTGGAAAACTGCACATCAAGGATATATATATATATATATATGTATATATATATTTTTTAAGTTAAAAAATAATATATAGCTGACAAGATATTAACTTCAGAGAAAGCAAGGTTACAGAATATTTTTAGTCATTATTAAATAAAAGTCAAGGACTACGTGATGAAATCCACCCAAATGTGGACTGCTTGTACAATTTTGTTCTTATTATGGGAAAGAAATACAGTTAAGAAGCAATGGAAAGACCACATCTGAGCAGTAACTCTGGCTTTTGCTACTGGTATGAGTCTCATGTCCCTAAAAGCCTACTGAAAAGCAGCAATTATAAAAGCCTATTGGAAAGCGGCAATTATATTAGCAATCTAAGGCTCCATCACCATCAGAATCACTTCTTCCACATGCTGTTAATTCAGAACAGACACAACATGGGCTTCTTTATGGCCAGAGGGGAATGAAGGCTGTCGCAGGCCTTGTCCAGGTCAAAAGAGGCTTCCATTTCCTTTCCATAAACATACTGCAGTGGTCTAAATTGACTTCATAGTGGTCAAGGATCAAAAGGGTCTGTTGCAGTCGTCTGCTCTGGCTTGACAGGATGCTCCTAGGGAATAGTGGGTCAAAGTTGAGTCATCTTTGCTACATGCATGCATGTTAAGTCGCTTCAGTCATGTCCAACTCTTAGTGACCCCATGAACTATAGCTCATCAGACTCCTCTGTCCTTGGGATTCTCCAGGCAAGGTTACTGGAGTGGGTTGCCATGCCTTCCTCCAGGGGATCTTCCCAAGCCAGGAATCGAACCCACATTGCTTCTGTCTCCTGCATCGGCAGGCAGGTTCTTTACCACTGGTGCCAACTGGGAAGCCCATTCTTGCTACACTATTTATCAATGTAACCATGTCAAGACACAGAGATCATCTTGGTCTCATTTCTGTGTCCGAGGAAGACATTATCTAAGATGAAAACAGCCAATATTTTGTGTTTGTGTGTATGAGAGAGAGAGACAGAGAAAGACTGAGAGTGCCTCATGGCTTAGAAAAGATGTGGCTGGTATCCACATAGAGGCATTAAAAGACAACAGCTATTTTGAGACCACCATTGGATTGCACTTGGTGAAAATGGCTCTAAGCTAAAGACGCTGAACTCTTAACATTATCTTTGCATGTGATTCATTGCTTTAAGTGCCACCACCAAAGCTCTCCAGTATCTTGGTCAGTCCATTCAGTAGAGGCATTAAAATAACCACAAATGTTTTAGTCTTTATGCCTCTTCCAATGGTCTGGTTCCTGAGGAAGCATTTAGGCCTTCTGGGACCAGTCAATTATGAAATAAAACTATATATCCTCAGTGCTAGGAATGCCCAAGGGCCTTGTGGCAGTGGGGTAGAAGAGGGACTGTGATTAAATAAATAAATGCACCCTTGGATGAGGTCCCATTACAAATGGGTCTCACAGTTTAATGGGTTATTGTGCCATTAAAAAAAAAAAGTCTTTGATGGGCTGCTGCTACTGCTAAGTGGCTTCAGTCATGTCCAATTCTTTGCAACCTTATGGACTGTAGCCTACCAGGCTCCTCTGTCTGTGGGATTCTCCAGGCAAAATCACTGGAGTGGGTTGCCATGCCCTCCTCCAGGGGTTCTTTGAGACTCAGGGATCAAACCTATGTCTCTTACATTTCCTGCATTGACAGGCGGGTTCTTTACCACTAGCACTACCTGGGAAGCCCCTTTGACAGGCTACTGAATACTATTTTGTCTCTCTACCCTTCCCATGCCCTACAGTCCTGCTGTATCACTTTCCTAGCAGCTCCTTCCTCCTGCATCTTACCTTATTCTATCATTTGCCCATAATCAGCAGGTATGGAAGAACTTAGACTCAATAGTGAAACAGTATTATCAATATCTGGCAGAATTAAAGAGATTTCTATAACCTTGTTTTACTAGGGACTGGCATGGTCCCAGTGAGGACAATATCTAGGGTTTGGCTTTTGAGAGTAGGAGCTAAAAGGAAATACTTTCTCAAGGAAACCTAGAAGAGAACAAGAGCAATGATGTGCCTAATAAAAGGTCCTCAGAGAAAGAAGGTAATCAGGTAGGAAGGCCTAAGCTTAGGTGCATGAGGGCCTAAGTACAAATTTCAACATGGTCCCTTATAAGTTGTGTGGCCTTGAGATTATTTCATAGCTATGACTTTTAGTTTCCTTGTCTGCAAACTGAATATCATAAAGGATTATTATAGATTGCAAACAGTATAATTATAATATAATGGTCTGGCACATGGTAGGTATGTGATAAATATGAATTATTATTTTATCTTCATTATCATCTTCAGAGCTGAGGACCAACCTGAGGATACCAAACTCAGTTAGCAAGTCCAAAGAATAATAAAAGTTTCAGAAAACAGTAGACAAAACCAAGGATCTGAATGTGAGTGAAGTTGTCCCTAGGCGGTATGATGTCAAAACTGGAATGTCTGTAGCCTGTCTACACTGGCCTCAAGTTATGTGCTGTGTGAATGAGTGAGTCTCATTTAAATGTATAGGGTAAGGTCAACACTCTCCACCAGTGGGTGGGCTTTGGAGCTCCTCTTGTGTCCTCAGGCCCAGGATGCAGCCTGTCTGATGAGAGCTAAATACCATCCATCCACGGAGATACCATTTTTCTCTCTCCTCTGCTAGGGCTGGGCTTCTGTGAACATGAGATGAAACACAAACAATGGAATCCCATCCTCAGCCACAGATCTAAATTGAGTTCTTTGGATGGAGTGTTCACAGTACAGCATTTGTTCAGGTGCAAATATGAGAGAAGAAAGGACCTTGGGGGAAAAAAATGAGGGAGGAGGCTCTGATAAGAAGGAAAAGGTATAAAAGCCTAGAACAAACAAACAAAAAAAAGTTACTAGCTTCTTAATTTATTCACTTATAAGTGAATTTTGGGCTTAAGAAAGTAATGTCCTCATTGCCGAAATTAAGAATGAACTTTCATTAACCACTGACCTTGGGGAAAAAACTAAACTCTTCTCTTTCTCCATTTCCTCATCTGTAAAATGGAAAAGCATTAGTCTAGACTGTATGAAAAGTCATATTAATATTTCTTTGGTCTAAACACCTTGATGTTATGGAGTCATTAATAGCTGCAACTGATTGGAGAAGAAACAGATCAAGCTATGTTCCAAACCATCTCCCAGAGGTCCCAACCCAGAGGTGCTCAGCCAAATGAATTCCAAATTAAGGAGATTTTGTATTTTAAAGGAAGAAACACTTTGCCTCTTTTGTTTACTTTTTCCCCCAGGTATAACTTAAAGAAGAAGTAAGTTATGAAAACTCCAACTGTGCTTGAGTTTTAACATCTTATGTTATTTTATAACAGTGATAATACAATATGATGACCAAAAACAAGTTAGACTTCTTCAGTTTAACTTAATTCTTGACTTCTAAACAACAGTGAGAACAGAACCCATAGGGAAATTTGGCCTGCCGGACACGTTAGGGAATCTCATAGAATTAATTAATGACAGCCCTCCTGATCTTTTTTTTTTTTCCTATTTATTTAAACTAAACATACACATACACATACACATCAGTTAACCCTCTTCTCCCACCCTCCACCACACCCTACTCCTGACAACCAACAGCCAGTCCTCTGTAGCTACGAGCTTGTTTGTTTTGTTTTAGTTTTGGGTTTTTGTTTTAGATCTTGCTTGTGAAAGGTGGTGTAGTGTTTGTCTTTCTCTGATTTATTTTACTCAGCATAATGCCCTTGAGGTCCAACCATTTTGTTACAAATGGCTAGCTTTCATCCATTTTTATGACTGAATAACACCAGAGCACCTGACCTGCCTCTTGAGAAATCTGTGTGCAGGTCAGGAAGCAACAGTTAGAACTGGACATGGAACAACAGACTGTTTCCAAATAGGAAAAGAGTACATCAAGGCTGTATATTGTCACCCTGCTTATTTAACTTCTATGCAGTGTACATCATGAGAAACGCTGGGCTGGAAGGAGCACAGGCTAGAATCAAGATTGCCGGGAGAAATATCAATAACCTCAGATATGCAGATGACACCACCCTTATGGTAGAAAGTGAAGAGGAACTCAAAAGCCTCTTGATGAAAGTGAAAGAGGAGAGTGAAAAAGTTGGCTTAAAGCTCAACATTCAGAAAACTAAGATCATGGCATCTGGTCCCATCACTTCATGGGAAATAGATGGGGAAACAGTGGAAACAGTGTCAGACTTTAATTTGGGGGGCTCCAAGATCACTTCAGATGGTGATTACAGCCATGAAATTAAAAGGCACTCCTTGGAAGGAAAGTTATGACCAACCTAGATAGCATATTCAAGAGCAGAGACATTACTTTGCCAACAAAGATCTGTCTAGTCAAGGCTACGGTTTTTCCAATGGTCATGTATGGATGTCAGAGTTAGACTGTGAAGAAAGCTGACTGTGGAAGAATTGATGCTTTTGAACTGTGGTGTTGGAGAAGACTCTTGAGAGTCCCTTGGATTGCAAGGAGATCCAACCAGTCCATTCTGAAGGAGATCAGCCCTGGGTGTTCTTTGGAAGGAATGATGCTAAAGCTGAAACTCCAGTACTCTGGCCACCTCATGTGAAGAGTTGACTCATTGGAAAAGACTCTGACGCTGGGAGGGATTGGGGGCAGGAGGAGAAGGGGACAACAAAGGATGAGATGGCTGGATGGCATCACAGACTCGATGGACGTGAGTTTGAGTGAACTCCAGGAGTTGGTGATGGACACAGAGGCCTGGCGTGCTGCAATTCATGGGGTCGCAAAGAGTCGGACACTACTGAGCAACTGAACTGAACTGAACTGAACATTTCATTGTGTATATACACCAGTTCTTTATCCATTCATCCATCAGTGGACATCTTGGTTGTTTCCACATCTTGCCTTTTCTAAGTAATGTGGCAATGAGATGGGGGTGCATATATCTTTTTAAATTAGTGTTTTGGGTTTGTTTGTTTTTTTTTTTTTTCAGATAAATACTCAGGAGTGAAATTGCTAGATCATATGGTAGTTCTATTTTTAATTTTTCTTCCAGAACATACATACTATTTTCCATAGTGGCTGCACAAATTTACATTTCCACAGACAGAACACAGGGCTTTCCTTTTTTCCACATTTTTGCCAACACTTATTTCTTGTCCTTTTAACAGATATGAGGTGATATCTCTTTGTGGTTTTGATTTGCATTTCCTTGATGATTAATGATGTTGAACACCTTTGCTTGTACCTGTTGGCCATCTATATATCTTCCTTGGAAAAATATCCATTCAGATCTTCTGCCCATTTCCTAACTAGATTGTTTGGTTTGTTTGTTTATTTTGCTATTGAGTTTTATGAGTTTTTTATATAATTTGGATATTAGCCCCTCATCAGATATTTGACTTGCAAATATTTTCTCTCAATCAGAAGGATGCCTTTTCATTTTGATTATGGTTTCCTGAGCTGTGCACAAGATTTTAGTTTGATGTAGTCCCACTTCACTTCACTTCACTTTATGGCAAAAAGAAGGAGCAATAGTGGAAGCAGTGACAGATTTTATTTTCTTCGGCTCCAAAATCACTGAGGACAGTGACTGCAGCCATGAAACTAAAAGACATTTGCTCCTCGTAAGGAAAGCTATGACAAACCTAGACAGTATATTAAAAAGGAAAGGTACCACTTGGCTAACATAGGTCCATCTAGTCAAAGCTATGGTTTTTCCAGTAGTCATGTAGGGATGTGAGAGCTAGACCATAAAGAAGGCTGAGCACCGAAGAACTGATCCTTTCAAACTGTGGTGCTAGAGAAAGTCTCTCAAGAGTCCCTTGGACAGCAAGGAGATCAAACCAGTCAATTCTAAAGGAAATCAACCCTGAATATTCATTGGAGGGACTATGCTGAAGCTCAATACTTTGGCCACCAGATACAAAGAGCCAGTTTACTGTAAAAGATGCCGGGAAAGATTGACAGCAAAATGAGAAGACGATGACAGAGGATGAGATGTTTAGATAGCACCACTTACACAATGGACATGAATTTAAGCAAACTCTGGGAGATGGTGAAGAACAGGGAACCCTGGCGTACTGCAGTCCACAGGATCACAAAGAGTTGGACCTGACTTAGTAACTGAACAACAACAAAGTTCCATTTGTTTATTTTTGCTTTATTTATTTATTTTTTTGGTGTTGGATTAAAAAAACTATCACCAAGTCTTTATTACATTTTGAGTGAAGTTTTGCTTATAGTGTAAGATAGCAGTTTTTGTTTTTTTTTTTTTGCATGTGGCTATCCAGTTTACTCAACATCATTTATTCATTTATTAAAGAGACTGTCCTTTCTTCATTGTATACTTTTGCTTTCTTCATCATAAATTAGTTGGCTATATATACATGGGTTTATTTTGGGGCTCTCTGTTTTGTTCCATTGATCTATGTGCCTGTTTTTATGTCAGGCTACAGCTTTGTAATGTAGTTTGAAATCAGAGAGCATGATGTCTTTAACTTTATTCTTTCTCGAGATTGCTTTGGCTATTTGTGGTCTTTTGTGGCTCCATACAAATTTTAGGATAGTTTGTTCTATTCCCATGAAAAATGCCATTGGAATTTTGGTAGGGATTGCATTGAATATGTGTATTGTTTTGGAAAGTATGGACATTTTAACAGTGTTAATTCTTCCAGTCTATGAAAACAGACTATCTTTCCATTTATTTGTATCTTCAATTTATTTCATTAATGTCTTATCATTTTCATTATGCATGCCTTTCACTTCCTTAGTTAAATTTATTCCTGGCATTTTATTATTTTTGATGCAATTATAAACCAGATTGCTTACTTAATTTTTCTTTTTGATAGTTTCTTGTTAGTACAGAGAAACACAACAGATTTTTACATATTGATTTTGTACTCTGCAATTTTATTGCAAGTGTTTATTAGTTTTAATACTTTTATTTAATGTTTTACTTTTTAATGTGGTCTATCACATTGACTAATTTGTAGATATTGAACCATCCTTACATCTGTGGAATAAACCCCATTTAATCGTGGTGTACAAGCCATTGTTGGATTTGGTATGCTAATATTTTGTTAAGGAATTTTGCAAGAATCTTTTAGAGATATTGGCCTGTAATTTTCTTTTCTTGTGGCATTCTTGTCTGGTTTTTGCGTGAGGGGGCTGGAGAATTCCATGGACTGTATAGACCATGGGGTCGCAAAAAGACAGACTTGACTGAGCGACTTTCACTCCACTTTGATGCTGCCCTCGTCAAATGAGTTTAGAATAGTTTCTACCTTTTCTTTTTGAAGAGTTTGAGTTTTGGAGAGTTTCTAGTTTGAGAAGAATTGGTAATAATTCTTCCTTGAATGTTCAGTAGAGGTCACCAGTGAAGCAATCTGGTCCTGGACTTTGGTTTGTTGAGAAGTTTTTGATTACTGATTCAATCTTCTTACAAGTAGTTGGTTTGTTTAGATTTTCTATTTTATTGTTATTCGGTTTTGGTAGACTGTATGCATCCAGGAGTTTATCTATTTCTTCTGAGTTGTCCAATTTATTGGCATATAACTAATCACAGTAGTCTCATGATCTTTTGTATTTCTCTGGCATCAGCTGTAATATCTTCTCTTCCATTTCTGATGTTATTTGCTTCTAATTCTCTTCCTTTATTTTTTCAGTGTGTCTAAAGTTTCATCAGCTTTGTTGTTTTAGGGAACCAGCTCTTAATTTCATTGATCTTTCTAGATTTTTGTTTTGCTTTGTTTTCTTTTTTTTTCTTCTCTATTTTATTTATTTCTACTCTACAATTTGCTATTTCCTTCCACCTACTAAATTTGGGCTTCATTTGTTTTTATTTTTCTAGTCCCTTCAAGTATAAAGTTAGGTTGTTCATTAGAAATTTTTCTTGTTTCTTGAAGTAGGCACTTATTATTATGAACCTCCCTCTCAGAAAATTTTTGCTGCTGTACATAAATTTTGGTGCGTGACATTTCCATTTTCATTTGTCTCAGGTATTTTTATTTGGTAATTTTTGTTGCATTACATAAATTTTCGTACATGACATTTCCGTTTTCATTTGTCTCAGATGTTTTAATTTGGTAATTTGGGCTGTGGCGGGTCTTTGCTGTTGTGTGGCTTTTGTCTGGTTGCAGTGAGTGGGGGCTGCTCTCTGCTTGCGGGGCATGGGCTTCTCACTGTGGTACTGCAGAGCACAGGCTCTAGGTGTGCCAGCGCCAGTGGCTTCAGCTCCCACGCCCTGGAGCACAGGCTCAGTAGTGGTGGTGCACATGTGGGATCATCTCAGACCAGAGATCGAACCCATGTCTCCTGCATTGTCAGGCAGATTCTTTTTTTTTTTTTTTTTTACTTTTTTTTACTTTACAATACTGTATTGGTTTTGCCATACATCAGCATGAATCCACCATGTCTTTACCACTGGGCCACCAGTAGCCTGTCCACACATATTTTGAGCATATTGTTCTGGCCTGAAAAGCTCCTGCTTGAAAAGTCTCCTGATTGTCTTGTGGGGGTAACCTTGTATAGAGCAAGTTGCTTTTCTCTTGATGCTTTTACAATTTTCTCCTTGTTTTTAACTTTTGACATTTGACTATGTGCCTTCCTGTGGGTCTCTTTGAATTTATAATTTTTGGAACTCTCTGAAGTGAAGTGAAGTGACGTCGCTCAGTCATGTTCGACTCTTTGCGACCCCATGGACTGTAGCCTATCAGGCTCCTTCTCCCATGGGATTTTCCAGGCAAGAGTGCTGGAGTGGATTGCCATTTCAGGCTCCATAGATCTAAGTGTTTGTTTCCTATCCCAGGTTAGGAAAGTTTTCAGCCATTATTTCTTCAAATAAGATTTCTGTCTCTTTCTCTTTCTTCTTCTTGGAGCCATAAAATGCAAATGTTAGTTTATTTGATGTTCTCTCATAAATCCCTTTGGAGAAGGCAATGGCACCCCACTCCAGCACTCTTGCCCAGAAAATCCCATGGACGGAGGAGCCTGGAAGGCTGCAGTCCATGGTGTCGCTGAGGGTTGGACACAACTGAGCGACTTCACTTTCACATTTCACTTTCATGCATTGGAGAAGGAAATGGCAACCCACTCCAGTGTTCTTGCCTGGAGAATCCCAGGGACAGCGGAGCCTGGTGAGCTGCCATCTATGGGGTCACACAGAGTCGGACATGACTGAAGTGACTTAGCAGCATAAATCCCTTCTCTGGAGAAGGAACTGGCAACCCACTCCAGTATCATTGCCTAGAGAATCCCATGGACAGAGGAGCCTGGAGGGCTACAGTCCATGGGGTCACAAAGAGTGGGACACAACTAAGCAGCTAACACACACACACACACACACACACACACACACACACACACAAATCCCTTATGCTATCTTCACTTGTTTCCATTTGTCTTTCTTTTTGCTGCTTTGATTGGGTGAGTTCCACTGCCTTGTCTTCAAGTGACAGAAGATCCTTTCTTCTGCTTCATCTAGTCTGTTGTTGAAACTTTCTAGTGTATTTTTCAACTCAGTTACTGTATTATTCAGCTTGTGATTTCTATTTGGTATACTTCCATTCTCTGCTGAAGTCCTCACTGTGCTCATTCATTTTTCTCTACAGTTCAGTGAGAATCTTTATGACTATTTCTTAAACTCTTCATCAGGTAAATTAGTTATCTCCATTTCTTATTCTTTCATGCAGGACATGCCTCCCTGTTTCTTCATTTTGCTTGACTTTTTGTGTTGATTTCTTCACAGTATATAAAACAATCATCTCCTCTAGGCCTGAAGGACTGATCTTGTATAGGAGATGAACCTTGCTATTCAACGCTGCCCCAGCTCTTAGTTGTTTCTCGAATCTGTGCAAGCAGCCTATTATACTTTCAGTAGCTTCCAGTAGTTGAACATGTGCCAAAACCTGTCAGTATCCCAGAGGGGTGGATCTCAACATCTAGATTCAGGTACTAGAAGCCAGACTTTCAGGCAGCAGTTTTTAAAAGTATGCAGTTATATACAGATCTGTGAGACCACAAGCATAAACCCCATGGGCCACCAGAGCCAGGCAATCTGGAGCTGTCCCCTGGGCAGAAGTCACAAATATCAGGGCTCCAGACTAATGTATATACTCCTTTCTGGAAGATGCTGGTGAGCTGGATCAAGACAGAGGGAGAACAGCGAGATGGCATCCACAGCCTGCATTCCTTGAGAGAAACTCCATAATCCGCTAGACATGTGCCAGACGTGAAGCCTTCCCCCAGCCCAGAGCGCTAGGACAAGCAAAGAGGCCCCTTCACAGAAAGACTAGGGGCCTGGGCAGTGCCTCAGTACACCATCTATGCGGTGCTCTGGGGGTGGTAGCCTGCCGAGAACCATCTCTCCAACTGCCACAGTCTCACAGGAATCAGGAACGAAGCCTCCCTGCCCACCAGAGCTAGGTGATCAAGGGGTATCCCCAGGGCAGCCGTCCCAAAACCTGGGGCACCAGACATAAAAACCACAGGGCCAGATGCACGTAAAGCTCCCCTCCAGGAGAGTGACTGTGAAGATAGTACCCATCCCCCAAGTCCTCTGGAAAGGATTACAGTCAGCACCTAGATTCCTGGATGTGTGTTTAATTAGAAACCTGCCCCTCAGGCCACAGCCATAATGATTAGTTAATAAGCCTCCTTCACAGACAGACCAGGCCTCTGGGTCTGTTGCCTCTTGCTGTGCCCTATGGGTGGTGACTATTTAAGAGCTCCTTCTCCATTGCTTATGTCCTCTGGGACCCATGAGCATAAGCCCCCCCTGGCCACAAGAGCAAGGTGATATAGAGGTGTCCCTGGTAGCAGTCACAAAATTCAGGATTGTGTGCAGGGGTATGAGCTGCTTCCGTGCATGCGTGCGTGCTCAGTCACTCAGTCGCGTTCAACTCTTAGCAACCCTATGGACTGTAGCCCACCAGGCTTCTCTGTCCATGGAATTCTCCAGGCAAGAATATTGGAGCTGGTTGCCATTTCCTACTCCAGGGGATCTTCCCTATTCAGGGATTGAACCCACATCTCTAGTGTCTCCTGCATTAACAGGCAGATCCTTTACCACTGCACTGCCTGGGAAGCCCACAAGCTTCTTTCTGGGTGACCCTAAATATTACAGGCACATAGGACCAAGAACACAAACTCTTCTGACCTCCAGAGCCAGGTGATCAAGAGGTGTCCCTTGGGTGACAACCACAAAAATGAGGGTGCCGCATACATATAAGGGCTTCCCAGGTGACGCTGGTGGTAAAGAACACACCTGTCAGTGCAGGAGATGCAGGTGTGACCCCTGGGTGGGGAAGAGCCCCTGGAGGAGGGCATGGCAACCCGCTCCAATATTCTTGCCTGGAGGATTCCACGGACAGAGGAGTCTGGTGTGCTAGAGTCCATGGGGTCACAAAGAGTCAGGCACGACTGAAACAACTTAGCACATATTCATATAAAAGCTCCAGATTTAAAGTGAAAAAGGCTCATTTGCCAATATTAAAGTGCTGGCCTAGGGAGCAGGCATCAAATTTAACTCACACATCAGGGAGCCTGCTGGAATCCTCTCTGGGGATGGAGACAGGCAGACCATCTTCAAGCTCTTCCTGCACTGTGCTCAATATTGACTTTTAAGAAATCTATTTTCTTCTTTTGAGGATATATGTGATGGCGGAAGATTAACATAAATATTCCACCATTTATATTCTGGTATGTGCCTGGTATATGTTCAGTATTAAGTGTTAAGTATTTTTACATTAATTGCTTCATTTAACATTTATGACAACCTCAAGAGGTCAGTATATATTACCAACTCCATTTGAAGAGGACAGAGTTAAGTAATATGCCAAAATTTCCAGTTAGAAAACAATGATGGAAGAGGCCAAACCCTGGTGCCTTCAATAAAGAGTGAGTCAGCCCCTATGACGTCCCAGACACTGTGCCAAGAACCCAGGTGCCAAGGTGATTAAAAACAGATACAGTCTAACCTGTGTGATCAGGCCACTCTAGATGGTTGCTCTCTGGCTCCGTTGCTCTCTGAATATCCCCTGCTTGACCAGTGCCTGCTTCACTTCTACCCTACTCACCTGACTGACCTTCCTTCATACTTGCCCCAAGCCCCAGCCAGTGATTGTTCTTATCAAAGGAGCAGTGAGGGGCAGGCATGTCCCGCTGCTGATTTCCCTGGTGAATAATAGCCCAACCTACAATTGGTAACCTCCCCTTCCCCTCCGAGAACGAAGACTGCCACCGCAACCTGCACAGTGGGGTGCCACTCCAGGACTCTGCTTCAGAGGTGTAAGGTTACCCATCAGTTAGACCACGGATATCTCTGTTGCTGACTCTGGGCCCTCTCTTCCATCTTGAAGCTGGGCAAGCACAGCCCTTGTAGGTATGTAAGGTATAGCCCAAAACTTTCATCTACCAAGGAAGTTGAATAGAAAGAAATTCATTGTACACACCAACACGTGTTAGAATAGCAGCAAACCCAAGACTAGAAAGAATTACATGGCACTTGCAGAGCCTTTAGAGAGGGATTTGACCTAGTCAGGGAGCTTGGGAAATGTGTCCTTGATGTGCCTGGAGAACTGAGAGGTGAAGATCATTATGGGCAGAGGGAACAGTGTGTGCAAAGGTCCTGTGGCAGAAGATGGTAGGAACCATGAGGGACTAAGAGAAAGCCAATGTGATTAAAACAGAGAGATCAAGGGTAAGAATGGGATCTAGCACAACTGGACGGGAGACAGGCCAGGACATGCAGAGTTCCATGGATGAAAAAGAGGAAGTTTGTCTTTCTCCGAAGAGCAGTGGAACCTCATTGAGCTACTAAATTAGGTATAAATTCTCTTCCTTATTTAGCCAATGGAAATGAGGTCACGTAAACACCCACCTTATAGAGAGGGGGAGGAAACAGAAGAAAGAAGGGGACGGCGTTCATGCTTTTTCTTCTTGAGGGTATTGGCCCAGCTCATCATAAGGTGAACTGTCTGTGGCAACAAATAGTCCATGAAAAGCCACAGAGGGCCCAACCTGGCTTCTAAAACACTTTGCCAATGGAAATCTTATACCAATTCTCATTCTCAAAACAGTTATATGATAAACAGATGAGTTTTATTTGCTTCATCTACAAACCAACAGATTTTAAAGTGCCTACTCACTCAGGATGGTGGTTAGTAAAACTAAACATGCATAGGAATCAAACTCAGCAATGGGTAACTACTGATTTCCAGCATTTTAAGTTGTTCTGAATGATGTGTGGGGAATGTTCTCTCTATGTTAAAGGATCCCAGGCCCTTTGAGCTATACAAGATTTTGTTGTTGTTTAGTCTCTCAGTCATGTTCAACTCTTACAACCCCACAGCCTGCGGCAAGCCAGGCTTCACTGTCCTTCACTATCTCCCAGAGTTTGTTAAAATTCATGTCCATTGAGTCAGTGATGCCATCCAATCATCTCATCCTCTCTTGCCCCCTTCTCCTCCTGCCCTCAATCTTTCCCAGATTTGGGGTTTTTTCCAATGAGTCGGCTCTTCACATCATGTGGCCAAAGTATTGGAGTTTCATTATCAGTCCTTACAGTGAATATTCAGGGTTGATTTCTTTTAGCATTCACTGGTTTGATCTTCTTCCTGTCCAAGGGATTCTCAAGAGTCTTCTCCACCACTGTATTTCAAAAGCATCGGTGCTTCAGTGCTCAGGGTTCCTAGAAGAAATAAATGAGGCAAAGGTTGTTTCCACTCCTGTTATTGAAGTGCACATGTGTTCATCAGCTCTGAGATAAAACTGTGTCACAAGAGAAAGGACTTGAGTATCTATGGTTTTCAGCCATTTCTAGTAAAACCGGAAATTCTGTACTTCCTTATGGTGACTGAACATACTGTTCTGGCTTTATGAATATTAAGAAGTTCTCAAACGTGAAGAGGTTTCTTTATAGATAAAAAAGTGAAAGTCTTAAGTCCAGTTCTCTGAACTTCAGAAAGGACAAGGCTCTCCTGAGGTCTTAAAAGAAGCAGAAATGTAAGTAAAAGCAGGAACATTCTAGAAAACAGGTCTTTCCTTCTTTTGGACTTTGAACAGCACAGAGAACTCAGGTAAGGCCATTCCATGATCTCAATATGCTCTGTTCACATATCTGATGTTCACATATTAATCAGTCAGCAGCTGGTTCCGTGCTGGGCATCTGGGAAACTGCACTCCCCAGTGAACCAGTGAGGTTGCTCAGTTGTGTCCAACTCTTTGCAACCCCATGGACTGTAGCCTACCAGGCATCCCTGGGATTTTCCAGGGAAGAGTACTGGAGTGGGTTGCCATTTCCTGGAAACAGGGGATCTTCCTGACCCAGGGATTGAACCCAGGTCTCCTGCATTGCAGGCAGACGCTTTACCATCTGAGCGACCAGGGAAGCATATTGTTTCCTACCAAAATGTCAAGATGCTCTTTGTTGCTTCCGGCTGGAAATAGCCATCCTGGACCCTTCTGAGCTGACCTCTAGCAATATCTCCACTCTCTTCTCTGATCTCTCTCCTGTATTTTATGGGGTGTTTTTTTTAAACTTACTTTTATTAATAGTTGGAGGACAATTATTTACAATTTTGTGTTTGTTTCTGCCGTTCAACAACACAAATCAGCCCTAAGTGTACCTATATCCCTTCCCTCTTGAGTCTCCCACCCACCTCCCCATCCCACCTCTCTAGGTCATCACAGAGCACCAAGCTGGGCTCCCTGTGCTATATAGCTGCTTCCCACTGCTGCTGCTGCTGCTAAGTCACGTCAGTCATGTCCGACTCTGTGTGACCCCATAGACAGAAGCCCACCAGGCTCCTTTGTTCCTGGGAGTCTCCAGGCAAGAACACTGGAGTGGGTTGCCATTTCCTTCTCCAATGCATGAAAGTGAAAAGTGAAAGTGAAGTCGCTCAGTCATGTCTGACTCTGTGCGACCCCATGGACTGTAGCCTACGAGGCTCTGCTTCCCACTAGCTATCTGTTTTACACATGGTAATATCTATATTTCAAATACATCTACAAGTACTTCCAAATTCCTCATTCCAAAAAGTGGGACCTAATCTTGAGTGTGGCTAGACTTCTTGACTCATTTTTAACAAATAGAATATGGTGGCAGACGTATTTTTCAGAAAAATAGGTCATAAAAGATATGACAGATTTTTCCTTCCTCTCTTTCTTGGAATACTCACTCTGGGGGAAGCCAGCTGCCATGTTGTGATGATCCATCAGACCCTGTGAAAAGGCCCATGTGTAGGGGATGGATGCTTGGATGCTTCCTGCCAATAGTCATGTGACTGCGCCATCTTGGAACTGAATTCTCCAGTACTAGTCAAGCTTTCTGATCCCTGTGTGTGCTAATTCGCTTCAGTTGTGTCAACTCTTTGTGACCTTATGGACTGTAGCTCAGCAAGCTCTTCTGTCTATGGGATTCTCCAGACAAGGATATTGGAGTGGGTTGCCATGACATCCTCCAGGGGATCTTCCCAACCCAAGGATCAAACCTGACTCTCCTGTGACTCCTGCATTACAAGTGGATTCTTTACCACTGGGCTACCAGGGAAGCCCTCTGAGCCCTGTAGCACCAACCAGATCTCGAGTGGTTCTGAACCAGAACCACCTAACTAATCTGCCCCCCAATTCTTGACCCATAGAAATGAAGAAAATAAAGATTTGCTATTTTAAGTGTCTATATTTTGAGAAGATTTGTTATATAGAAATAGATAACTAATATACCATATAATAATAGCAACAAAACATTACTCACATTGTTGAGTTTACTGGAACATAATCTCCTTAGAGAAAGGAACCACATCTGCTTGTCTCACCTCTGTGCACTGGCCCTTAGTCAGTATTCAATACCTATTTGTTGATTCACTGATTGGTAAGACCTTAGTTACGTGACTGGTATTGTGTTATTCACTCTACACATGCTTTGTCATTTAATTCTCACAGCTATTCTATAAAGTGTGTTTTTCATGCCTGTTTTACAGACAAGCAATCCAAGGCTTAGCAAGATGATGCAAGTAGATGCTGGCATCCCTGTGACTCTGGGACCTGAGGGTCACAGGGGCATTCCCTAGACTGAGGGTCCAGCCATACTGAGTTGTGTTTCTGCACTTGCTTTCCTGTCAGCTAGAGACTTGTTCTTTCCCTTCCTCTCCTTAGAATGCCAGTGACCCAGCCAACATGTGCCAAAGGTCCCATGGAGTTGTAACTGCCATCAGCTCCAGCGAGAAAGCACGAGAACAGGTTCAGTTGGTTAGGGTGGGAAGAGCCAGGTCTGCCTCCAGAGCAAGATGGGCAGGACCTGCACTGCAGAGAGGAACCAGCCACTGTCTCTCTCAGCAGAGACTCCCTCTCTCAAGACGGCTTCATACACGTCCAATCTCCAGGACTGGCAGCGAGGGCCAGGCTGGTTCAGAACTGCAGAAACCAAATGCCCAAACTCAAGGCAAGATCCACAAGACTACCTGAATTCTCCAAACACAGCACACCCTGGGGATTAAATTCTAAGGATCCAAATCCCTAAATTGCATTCCTGGCCCCTCACTAAGCCTTGATGGAAAAAGTTGTTGAGTTGTTGAAAACAAGGATGAAAGAGATTAACCTGGTAAATCCAACCAGCAATCAACATGCAGAGAACACCAGCCAAACATGTCCCTGTCTAAATACACAGTGTCTTTGTGGTAACCTAGTTTTTCCTTTTAAAACATAAAAATCTGCAGTACCAATGCAATTTATGTAGAGCTTGAGAGTTTCATTTTGTGCTGTTTTGGGGGCCTTTTGCTTCATTTCATAAAATGCTGTGGCTCTGAGATTTTTAAGTTTGGAAATAACCTTACCAAACTTTGGTCTTATAAGCATACCTAGTCCTACCTTTAAGATGGCTAATTTTTTTGTGAAAATTAAATTTTGAATAGAGTTCTAGAGGCTTGTATAACCCATGAGAGAATCTTAGTGAAAGTGAAAGTATTAGTTGTTCAGCCATGTCTGATTGTTTGCGACCCCATGGACTGTAGCCCACCAGGCTCCACTGTCCATGGGATTCTCCAGGCAAGAATACTGGAGGGGGTAGCCATACCCTTCTCCAGGGGATCTTCCCAACCCAGGGACTGAACTCTTTTCTCCTGCATTGCAGGCAAATTCTTTACCTTCTGAGCCACCAGGGAAGTCCAACTCATATCTAAAAGTCTTAAAAAGGTAATGTATTTTGAAATTTTCCCAATAAGCAACTTATTTTTCTGGAGGGAAAAAAGGGAAACAGGGAAAAACATTATTTGTTTAAATGTCAAAATAATTTTTAGAAGACTACATAATGACATAGAAAGAAGCTCACTGTACACCTCAAGTGAGAAATAGTATAACTATTATGATACTCTTACATTAAATATATAGAGAGAAAATTTATGTTTATATATGGAAAAGACTAGGGTAGACATGAAATAGTAATAGTTAGTCCTCCCCTTCTTCCCTCCATCCATCCTTTCCTTCTTCCCAATGTTTCTTCAGCACCTACCATGTGTCAGACACTGATTTATCTTCCAAGTGTCCAAAGATGAATCAGTTCTGCCCTCAAGTGCTTCAAAGCCCAACGAGAAACTCAGTGAAGTGAACAATCAGAAAAAAAAACAGATGCATAAAAGGCAGCAGAGCATGGTGGCTCTGAGAACTCGCCCTTGCGATCAGCATGGATTTAAGTCCAAAACACAGTTTTTCACTTTCTATGTACACTGAAGCAAATTTTCTCACTTTTCTAAGTCCCACTATCCACATGTGCTAGTAGGGATAAAAATACCTACTTCACAGGACAGTTGTAATAAACAGGAAGCATATAAATATGAAGAGCATAGACCCAGCTATAGTAAGCACTGAATAAATGGCCACCATTGGTTTTATTGTAGATGGCAGAGTGGGAACTCAGAGGAAGCTTACAGGCTTCTAAAGATCAAAATCCCCCCAGAAAGTGAAGTCGCTTAGTCATGGCCAATTCTTTGCGACCCCATGGACTGCAACCTATTAGGCTCCTCCAACCATGGATTTTCCAGGCAAGAGTACTGGAGTGGGTTGCCATTTCCTTCTCCAGGGGATCTTGCCAAACCAGGGATCAAACCCGAGAATCCTGCATTGCAGGCAGATACTTTACCATCTGAGCCACCAGGGAAGCTAAAATCCCCAAACTCACAGTCAAATGGCTAAACTTGAACTAGTAATGATAATTCAAGAACCTAGAGTTGGTGTGTTTTGCAAACCCAATCACAAGGCAAACTCTGCCATTTTTACCTTACAAAAATTTCCATAATCTACATCATACATCTCCTGTTTGAAGAGGAGATGTTTGAAGAGCTTTTTTTCAAAGCTTTTAGCTTCATCCATGTCTGAGATCTCTTCTGAAAGACACTGAAGTAGCCCCATCCCACAAGGCAGATCTATAACAGCTCACAGGCCACCCCAGAGACCCTCAGACTTCCCACATTTCTTCTGTTTCACGTGTCCTTTTTCCATTCATGTTACTTAACATTTTCATTCCTATCATAATTGGCATAATTGGGCTTCCCTGGTGGCTCAGACTGGTAAAGAATCCACCTATAGTGCCAGAGACCCAGGTTGGATCCCTGGGTCAGAAAGATCCCCTGGAGAAAGGTTGCCCACTCCAATATTCTGGCCTGGGAAATCCCATGGACAGAGCAGCATGGCGGGCTACAGTCCATGGGATCACACGTAATAATTACAAGAGTTCCTACATTTTACTTTCTCAAGCGGTAGTGTGGTGAGGGAGAGAAAGCCCAGTCCTTGGAGTCAGGCAGCCCTGAATCTGCATCCTGTCGCTAGGAGCCCAGGGACACCGAGTGAGCCATCTGTGCCAGCCCCTGTCCTTCTGTTTGGCCTGAGAGTGAAGGGTTTGTTGTAGAAATGAAGGTCACTAACCCAGTAACCAAAGCTTGGCACATGCTCTACAAATGTTGGTTTTCTTTCTTTGTCAATACAGACCATGCATTGACTACACACACAGAGAGACGTGTATGACACTGTCACTCAGCGCCAACATGCTTTCATTCTCTCTTCGTGTAGAGCAAATAAGCCTTTCAGAGGCTTTTAAAACTGAAGCCCAGCTGAACTAACTGTGTTTTGAGAGGAAAATTGTGTACCGAACACTCATTTTAGGCATCGTTGGACAGTACTGACAAGAGGGGCCGTGATACTGGTCAAATGGGTTGGGTTTCATTTGCTGTTGGGCTTCCTTGGGGGCTCAGGTGGTATAGAATCTGCCTGCAATCTGGGAGACTCAGGTTTGATCCCGGGATCAGGAAGATCCCCTGGAGGAGGGAATGGCTGCCTGCTCCAGGATTCTTGTCTGGAGAAGCCCATGGGCAGAGGAAACTGGCGGGCTACAGTCCACAGGGTTGCAAAGATGCTGACACGACTGAGCAACTGACACTTTCCCTTTCACTTTTTTTTCATTCACTGTTATTACCCAACAGTCTGAATGAGAAAGCCTGTTCGGCCAAATGGTCCTCGTTTCATTAGAAACTATACTAAAATGTTGCAACTGAAAGGTGAAGCTACTCCAAATTAAAGCAAAATGACTCAAAACATTTCATTCATCCATTTATGTAGATCTCCACGCATTTGGCAACTAGCAGATACCTGTATAACACTCTCCTGGAAAAAAATGAACAGCATAAACCCCTGTTCCCACAGAGAACTTGGTAGATCCAATGTCTTTGATCTCTCCTCGCCCTACGGGGCTGCATAGCCTGCCAGCTGCAAATACTCACAGGTGCTCCCTGTTCCCGCGACACGCCTCAGCTCTTTGGTATACACCTGCTCTCCACTGAATTATCTTCTCAGAGGATATCAATAACCTCTTCACCAACAAGACAATGGGTCCCACCCCTACCAACTCTCCGCCCAGCTCTTAGTAAATTTGATTTTTTTTTTCATGGTTTCTAACACAGTTGACTGCTCTTTTTTCAAATGTCTCTCGTCCATTGATTTCTTTGCAAGTTGAACTGCTTCCCTTTAATTCATCATCTTCATTGTTGGCAGAGTTATTTATCGAAAATCCAATTCTCTCCATATTCTCCTGTTTAGCATCCTTCAACGTTTGCCCATGGCCTCTGGGATAAAGTAGGATTTCTTCACTGTTACATAGACAGGTCCTTTGAGTCGTGCTCATGCCTGTTCTTACAGCCTGGTCCCCTATTAGTCCACTGAGAAACTTCATTCTCCAGTGATGTGAACAGGCTTCTCTTCAAGTCTCCAGCCCTCCACTCCTCCGTTTACAGGGGCTCCGCCAGATAAGAATCTTCAACTCGCTGAAAACTCCACTGTGCCACCCAGAACCTGTTTGTGGTATGGCTGCTTCCATCCCTAGTTTTGCGCTACTTTATGGGAAGAAAGTGTTTTGTCTTGATACTCTAAGGCCTAGCACAATGCCGGGTACGTTATAGAAAAATGAACCAAACTCGGGGGGTTCTGTCGGTTTGCCTCTGCAGTTTCTCATCTATCTTTATCCTTGTTCCTTTCTCTCTGTTGTGTCCCAAACGAAAGAGTTGAGTCTTTGTTGTCATTCAGTCACTAAGTCATGTACAACTCTCTGCGACCCTATGGACTGTAGCCTGCCAGGCTGCCCTGTCCTTCACTATCTCCTGGAGTTTGCTTAAACTTACGTCCACTGAGTTGGTGATGCTATCTAATCATCTTATCCACTGCTGCCCCCTTCTCCTCCTGCCCTCAATTTTTCCCAGCATCAGGATCTTTGCCAGGGGGTCAGCTCTTCGCATCAGGTGGCCAAAGTACTAAGTCTTTTACTTAGTCATATACCCTTTTACTTATTTTCTCCTATCTTCTACCTCTCCTTAATAATATGCATCTAAAACAGATAAACCAGAGTAATGTTCCCAAAGTATTGGGTTGACCAAAAGTTTTTAAGGTTTTCCATACAATGTTACAGAAAAACCTCAATGAACGTTTTGGCCAATCCAATACTATTTGCACATGGGCAGTTGGTAAACAGCCACTGACTCAGTCCCACAAGGATGCCCCACCCACCTAGCTGGTCCAGGCCCCCAAGGATGCCCTGTCTACCTGGCTGGTCCAGGCCCCCAAGGATGCCCTGCCCACCTGGCTGCGACCACAGCCTCCCTCCCCAGACTTCAGGTTGGAGGAGCTTGACACATGAGCAGAGTTGTGAGGCTGTCCCGCAGTAAGCCCAGCATTGACTCCACTGAACTGGTGTTCAGACTTCACATCAGGTAGCTCAGATGGTAAAGAATTTGCTCGTAATGCAGGAGACCCGGGTTCGATCCCTGGGTTGCGAAGATCACCTGGAGAAGGGAATGGCTGCCCACCCTAGTGTTCTTGCCTAGAGAATTCCATAGACAGAGGAGCCTGGCAGGCTACAGTCCACGGGATTGAAAGAGCTGGACGTCTGAGCAACTAACACTACCCACCAGTGTCTGCTTAGAAGCTGTCAATGGAACATATAACCTATCATAGAAAGTCAATGTTTCTCAGCATAGTAACAAGGCCCTTTATAATTGGATCCAATTTTTAGCCATATTTACAAATAATATAAGCAACATTCTATACATCTTAAAACTTAATATGCACGTGAATCATCAATCAAAATGTAGATTGATTCCAGAGGGGGGAGTGAGGGCCTGAGACTCTGTATTTCTCACAAAGGTCAGGGATATTGATGGTGTTGCCTCCCAGACCCAACTGTGAGTAGCAGGGGACTCACCTCCAAGCCACTTCCGCCTCTCTGTTCCCACTAAGACTTCCTCCCAGAATCCCCTCTGGGCTCCATTAGCTAATGGGTTAACCCCTCAAAGCCAAGCTCAGATGTGACCTCTTCACTAAAAATTTCTCTTATCTCCTGAAGTAAATATGAACTCTGTCTCCTCGGGGTTTTGTTTGTTTGCTGTAGGAAACCAATCACCCCAAAGGCATAACTAGCAAAGCTTTCACATATATTTCCATCTTAAGACAAGTTTTATTGTTTTTCTGTAAGTGACCCAATCATACCCCCAAATGACCTGCACGTTCATGACTAGTTCTGCATAACTGTGAAAGTACAATGGAAGGCTCCCATCCATTCACAATAAAAAAATCAGAAAAAAATGCAAACAACCTAGACTGTGAAGAATGGCACAATAATTTATGTTCATAGTAATAAACCCAGAGGCATAAGGAGCCAAAAATAGCTCCTGAATCATCAAAGATTAAAATTATATTCACCATATTTTATTAAGTGAATTTGCATTCTAATTCTCTTAAAACTGACATATGGTGTGTACATGTGTACTTGTGTGTCTATGTGGGTGTATTATATGAATGATATGTTCTGATTCCTTGAAAACCTATAAGGAATATACGATTGTATATTTTAGTTACATGCAATATTAAAAGCACCCTTAGCACCAACTCTATGCCTGCCATTCCTGTAACACACACACACACAATTTCTCAGGGGAAAAATTAAAAAGCTAGGATTCCACTATACTTCCTAAATTTCCCAAATAAATTCCTAAAAACCTTCAGTTGTTTTGCCTACTACTGAAGACCTGATTATTATCTGGACTGAGCCTAGACAGTGGTTGCTTTTCCTTTTTTTTTTTTTTTGGCTTTCACATAATTAATGTGTATTGGTCTTCATTCCTTAGAGACTGCTAGAGGATACAAACATAATAAAATTTCACAAGCAGATAAAATTAAATATGCAGAAAAAAACACAAGGATTGAATATTAATGAAGCCAGGAAGAGTGGCTGGCTGGTCAGGTGTTTCATAAGGTGCTACCTTTTCTTCAGCCTGGAGCAAGGACTTGGTGCCCCAGGTCTTCCTTCTTGTGTCCCCATGCTCTTTTTTGCCTTCCCATGGCCCGTTGGGGCAGATGGCAGACATTCTCTTCTTCCTCTTCTCTGGGACTTGTTCTACACATGTCTTCCCTTGTCCAGAGGTAGGTAGCATAGACCTCTCTGTTTTCCCTGGGATTGTGTAAGAAATTGCTGCTTCACTTACTAGGAAGGATAAATCACACAGGGACTTCCCTGGTAGTCCAGTGGTTAAGACTCCATGCTCCCAGTGCAGGGGGCCTGGGTTCAATCCCGGTCCAGGGAACTGGATCCTGCATGCTGCAACAATGATTGTGAGTGCCACAACTATGACCCGGCACAGCCAAATAAATTAAAACAAAACAAACTGCTCAATCAAAAAGAATAAATCATGTATTAATTTCATATTATTTTAAAAATTGCATTGAATACGTGCATGCGTGCTAAGTTGCTTCAGTTGTGTCTGATTCTTTGCAACCCCATGGACTGTAGCCCACCAGGCTCCACTGTCCACAGGATTTTCCAGGCAAGAATACTGGAATGTGTTGCCATGCCCTCCTCCAGGGGATCTTCCCGACACAGGGATTGAACCTGTGTCTCGTGCACGGTAGGAATTGGCAGGCGAATTCTGTACCACTGAGCCACCTGGGAAGCCTTGCATTCTCCTTGCTTTGTCTCTAACCTAAGCTCCTGAGAATCCCTTGTTCCTGATTGTCTGTAAATTGTCTTCTGCATGCCTCAAAGCTTCAGGGTTTATATTGGCCTATTTCTTATAAATCTACCTTACTTCTCACACACAATTTGCCTTGATTTCAGTAATTTGTCTCTGCCTTCTTTCAAACTCTTGGAGTTTCTCTTATCCATGACAGATACCTAATTCTTCCATTCATGTTTTATTTTTCCCAGGCTCTGTTTCTTACGCTTTATCCACAATCCACTGCTACTTATATCACTGCAGGAAAATACTTGAAGCAATCACCAAAGGAGTCATCTTTGGGTAGTAAGGGGTTAGTGAAGAGGAAGAGAGAGTCATGGGAGAATTTCATCCATGAGCAAGTTCTCAGCATCATGTCAACTGCCTACCTGGTCACACCAGGAGAGGTCAGAGGATAATAATACTGGTGAATCTCTCCCAATCATGTGTTTCATGGTTCTCCTCTTCTTGCCACTGGAGAATATTCTATTAGAATTGCAAAGACTGTGGAGATTACAGGATATAAGGCAATAATTTTACAGAGAGGTTAAAAGTTGCCAAGAAAGTTTAAGGCCTTTTCCCAACATCTAAGGGCTAATCAACACAGAGGTTAAGACCAAAATCTAAGCTTCCCAGTTTCCAAGTCCAGTGTTCCTTCCACTGCATTAAAAACTCCTTCAACACATGTAAGTAAATGGAAATATTGACTTGACCATAAGGTTCATGCAAGTTTTTCTATAATATCTTATGGCAAAACTCGAATGAACCTTTTGGTCAATCCAATCACTTCAGTTCAGTCTCTCAGTTGTGTCTGACTCTGCGACCCATAGACTGCAGCATGATAGGCTTCCCTGTCCATCATCACCAACTCTTGGAGCTTACACAAACTCATGTCCATTGAGTCAGTGATGCCATCCAACCATCTTATCCTCTGTCGTCCCCTTCTCCTCCTGCCTTCAATCTTTCCCAGCATCAGGGTCTTTTCCAATGAGTCAGTTCTTTGCATCAGGTGGCCAAAGTATTGGAGTTTCAGCTTCAGCATCAGTCCTTCCAATGAATATTCAGGGTTGATTTCCTTTAGAAGTGACTGGTTTGATCGCCTTGCAGTCCAAGTCACTCTCAAGAGTCTTCTCCAACACCACAGTTCAAAAGCATCAATTCATCAGTCAATCCAATAGAACTGGAATTT
This sequence comes from Oryx dammah, assembly GCF_014754425.2. Taxonomy (NCBI): domain Eukaryota; kingdom Metazoa; phylum Chordata; class Mammalia; order Artiodactyla; family Bovidae; genus Oryx; species Oryx dammah. The sequence continues at coordinate 53,688,165 of NW_024070200.1, forward strand.
TTTTAAAAAGTCAAATTTCAGTGGGTAAAACACAAGAAGATTTTGCTTTACTTATTCATTTAATTCCTCTTTATCAGATCCCCACTATATATCAGTACTGCTGGGAGAAGGAGCTAAAGGTGGGAGCAAACAGATGCCAATGTGATTTATGGACCTCAGACACTAAGCAAATATCCATGCAATCAAATCATACCATATCTCATTTATCTCAAGAAGCAGCTATTTTCAACATAACAGGATATCTAACATAAAGTCTCACTAAACGATGAACGTGTCTTACCATCAAGACAGCCTGGAAGGGAGCCAAGTTCTTCCAGAGAGTATTTGCATTCGTTTCTTTCACCCAGGGCTACTCCCAACATGAAACCTCCTTTAAAGTACATCCTACATTAAAATACACTCCTGGGTATATGCCCAGGGGTGGGATTGCTGGGTCACGTGGTAGTTCTGTTCTTAGTTTTCCAGAGACCCTCCATACTGTTCTCCATAGTGGCTACATCAATTTACATTCCCTCCAACTATATAAGAGGGTTCCTTTTTCTCCACACCCTCTCCAGTACTTATCGTTTATAGATTTTTTGATGATGACCATTCTGACCATCATCAGATGGCCATTCTGATACACCACTGTAGTTTTTATTTGCGTTCTCTAAAATTAGTGATGTTGAGCATCTTTTCACATGTTTGCTGGCCACATGCACGTCTTCCTTGGAGAAATGTCCATTTAGGTCTTCTGCCCATTTTTTCTTTTATTGATTGGGTTGTTTGTTGTTTTGATATTGAGCTGCATGAGCAGTTTGTATTTTTTAGCAATTGGTTCATTTACAAATATGTTCTCCTATTCTGATGGTTGTCTTTTTGTCTTGTTTATGGTTTCCTTTGCTGTGCAAAACCTTTTAGGTTTAATTAGGCCCTGTTTACTTATTTTTATCTGCATTACTCTGGTACAGATGAATTTATCTGCAAAGCTGAAATAGAGACTCAGATGTAGAGAACAAATGGATGGAGACTAGGAGGGGCACGGGGTGGGATGAACTGGGTGGCTGGAATTGACATATATACACTGCTAGGTATAAAACAGATAACTAGTGAGAACCTGCTTTGTGGCACAGGGAACTCTACTCAGCGCTCTGTAGTGACCTAAATGGGAAGGAAATTCAAAAAAGAGAGAATATGTGTATAATGTATTGCTCATTCACTTTGCTATACAGCAGAAACGAACACAACATTGTAAAGCAACTATACTCCAATACAAAGTAAATAATTTAAAAATAAAAAAATACACCATATCCCCTGATTGAGCTTCTCTGGACCACATTTGCAGTTGGACTTCAGACCAGACGCCTGCATGATGATCACCTCCTGATACAAAATCAAAGAGAGAGTTGCTTCTTCCTCCCACCAGGACTAAGGTGGAGTTTCCTTGCTGTCCCTTTCTCTGGGCTGGGTTTGTTTCTCATGTGCCCTTACATTGGTGAGCCAACTTTGTATATGGAATCCCATGCTAAATTCTCTACCTTGAGTATTTGGGTTTTTTATCCAATTTTCTCAGAGGTAGATACAGTAATTGTGCATTTTACAGTCAATGGCATTTTGGGTTCTATAAAATGCAATGGTTTTAAATTGTGACAAAAATTATGAAAAAGAAGACAAAAGGGACACAAGGAAGCATAATTAGACTAATTTAGACTGCTGCTGCTGCAGCTAAGTCCCTTCAGTCATGTCCAACTCTGTGCGACCCCATAGATGGCAGCCCACCAGGCTCCCCCGTGCCTGGGATTCTCCAGGTAAGAACACTGGAGTGGGTTGCCATTTCCTTCTCCAATGCATGAAAGTGAAAAGTGAAAGTGAAGTCGCTCAGCTGTGTATGACTCTTAGCAACCCCATGGACTGCAGCCCACCAGGCTCCTCCACCCATGGGATTCTCCAGGCAAGAGTAGGGCCCTACAAATAGGAGATGTGTCAACTGTATGAGTTTGCTAAGTTTGCAGTAACAAGTAGCACAGACTAGATGGCTTAAACTGCAGAAATATATTTTCTCAGAGCTTTGAAGTCTAGATATCCAAGAGTAGTTGTTAGCAAGATTGACTTTTTCTGAAATCACCTTTCCTTGTCTTGCAGATAGTTGAATTCTCATGTGTCTTCACGTGGTATGCCCTGTATGTTCATCTCTATCCTGATCTATTTTTTTAAGGGCACAAGTGCAATTGGTTTAGGGCCCACCTGAATGACCTTATTTAACCTTAACTACCTCTTTAAAGATGCTGTCTCCAAATACAGTCAGATTCTGAGGTCCTGGGGGTTAGGACCTCAACAAGCAAATTTTGGGGAGTGCCTAATTGAGTTCATGGGCTTCCCAGGTGGTGCTAATGATAAAGAACCCACCTACCAATGTAGGAGACATAAGAGACTCAGGTTTGATCCCTGGATCAGGAAGCTCCCCTGGAGGAGGGCATGGCAACTCACTCCAGTATTCTTGCCTGGAAAATCCCATGGACCGAGGAGCTTGACGGGCTACAGTCCATAGTGTTGCAAAAAGCTGCACACGACTGAGCAACGCAGCAGGTGCACGTGCATAATTGAGCTCATAAAATAAATGAAGTCTGGAAGATAGGACAAATGACCCAGGAGTTGACCTTTCCAGACAGAGGATCAGCCTGTGCAACATCCTCTTAGATGAGGAAGCCAGAGCTAGTTTCAAATTCCTTTAATGTGCTACCTCCAACAGGTTTATTTTCAAAGGAAAAGAATATCATTACAGTGAATCAATTTCTCTTGAAATCTGAAATAGAAATATGATGAATTCTTGATTAAAAATTACTTTTGAAATCATATTTTTAAAGGTAAATGGGGTTATGCCTTCTGATTATAATATCACCCATTATTTCCTCAATCTGTATTTGATTTTGGCCCCTATTGCTCTGCTAAATGCCTTGTGAATTGACATGGGAATCTCTAACAAGATATATTACCACCATTACATATGCCTTTTGGTGGGGAAGTATTAAAGCCATTCCCTCTCACTGCTTGTTTAGAAGGGCCTCATCTCTGGGAGCCAAGATTCCAGACAATGACATTGGAGAATAAATGATGATTTGTAACAGGCTCATGGATGAATCAGAGAAGGCAATGGCACCCCACTCCAGTACTCTTGCCTGGAAAATCCCATGGACAGAGGAGCCTGGAAGGCTGCAGTCCACGGGGTCGCGAAGAGTCAGACATGACTGAGCGACTTCACTTTCACGCATTGGAGAAGGAAATGGCAACCCACTCCAGTGTTCCTGCCTAGAGAATCCCAGGGACGGGGGAGCCTGGTGGGCTGCTGTCTATGGGATCACACAGAGTCGGACACGACTGAAGCCACTTAGCAGCAGCAGCAGCAGCATGGATGAATGCTTTCCATCTGGTGTATGGAAGGTGCCCTTCCTCTCAGACCATACTCTTCAGTTCAGTGCTGAAGTCCACACTCATCCCAGAACTGCTCCAAAGGTGTTTCCTGGGATTTCATGAAAGTGATCATAAAAAGCACAACTCATATTTTTTTCACATGTGTAACTACACAAACAGGACCTGAGGATATCTCTGCTTTAACTGGGCATTCTCAAAACTGGATCTGAATTCCTGGTTTGTTGTAAGATTAGACAAAATTCTTTCAAACTGTGGTGCTGGATAAGACTCTTGAGAGTCCTTTAGACTGCAAGGAGACCAAACCAGTAAATTCTAAAGGAAATCAACCCTAAATATTCATTGGATGGACTGATGCTGAAGCTGAAGCTCCAATACTTTGGCCACCTGATGCAAAGAGCCAACTCATTGGAAAAGACCCTGATGCTGAGAAAGACAGGGCAAGAGGAGAAGTGGGCAGCAGAGGATGAGATGGTTAGACAGCATCACTGACTCAATGGATATGACCTGGAACAAACTCCAGGAGATAGTGAAGGACAGGGAAGCCTGGTGTGCTACATTCCACAGAGTCACAAAGAATCAGACATAATATAGCAACTGAACAATTACAACTAGACAAAAAGAGCTTACTTACATTTCCAGAGTTCTGCTATAAGAGCTTCTTGATAGAAGTAAATGGTTTACTACATTGAAGAAGTGCCTAGTTACAGTATAGTTCATGAGATGAAAGGCACAATTCTTTTTTTCGAGCAAGTGCTCTTCTCTTAAATGACCAAAACACTCATGTGAATTCCTAGGAGGCTATTCAGCATTTTCCCTCCTCTGTCTGGGTTGGGTGACAAGCAGATATTAAATGTCAGCTTGCATTTGCTACGCTAGAATGTAGAGCTCATGGAATCTCTTTTGCTCACAGGAGCAAGACACCTTCTATTCCAGGAGTTCAGAGAGTTGTGGTGAGTTGCCTCTTTCTCACTTATCTGCCATTCTCAAACAGAAATAGGAGAGGCAGTCCCCAGGAATGAGATTTGAGATGGCAAGTTCCCCCACCTGCAGCCAAACCCCATATTGGGTGGGAGAGGTAGGGAAATTCTCACCAGCTGAGACCCTTATTTTCTCTCATTTAGACCCCAGGTTGATCATTCTAGTCCAAAAGAATAAATCTTTCCTCTCTTCCCCTGCTTCCTACTACTGTCATTATTTCATTCTGAGAAGAGCCTTGGCTTTGATAAAGAGCAGTGATGAGAGATTAGTGGATCATTCATTTATTCATTCAAGCAGTAATTAACTGTGCATTTTTCTTTCATTTTATTATTTATGCAAGTTAAAGTTCATCGGTAACAGGAATTCTTGCAACTGCAAAATAAAACTACATAGATGTAAGAAGTCATGTAAACGGTTAATGAGCTTATTACCAAGGTTAGCAAAACTTTCATTGTAAATCAGTCTGTACTCAGGAAATAAAAATTATGAGTGCATAAACACAAATTCCATTTTGACTTTCAGGCTGTCACCCTGAAACCCTAGCAGCTTGAGTCCTTATATTTGTGATGTTATACAAATATTACTATTTTCTTTTATATGCAGTTTGCATGAGTAAAACCACCAGAGAATAAGATCTATCTTTAAACAAAAATCCTACGGGATGGTCAGTGCTGTTCTACGTACTAGCATGCTTTATTCTCCAAATCTCTCATTGACACTGTTTGTTGTGCTCTGTATCTGAATCTTTTTTTTCCTCTGAACCTTCTTTTAACTTCTCTTCCACCCTTCTAATCTTCCTTTTGACTTTAAAGTTTATATTATTGATTATTAGATCAAATAATTGCATTTGGTTTGATAAAAGAAAGGAGGTCTCAAAGTAGTTAAATCCTGACTTCATCTGTTAATTTCAGGCTTAGTGGAACGAAGCAGCTGGACTACCTCAAAGATCAAAAGCAAGGCAAATATTCAGCTGTTGAAGCTCTGAAGCACTCTCAGAGAAAACAGCCAACTAGCTGACACCAGTGAAGTCCCAGAACAGTTGATTAAGTTTAAATCTATCGCTTTCACCTGGGGGCAAGGGAGGGGGGAGACCTGTAGGCTTATGTGGCGAAATAAACCATTTATTTCAAAACTAAACTTTGAAGTTTGAAAATAAAAGATAGAGTTATGGCCCAGTACACAAAGGGCTATTCCAAACTGGAAGGCTCATCTGAATTTCAAATGGTGAATCACACCCTAATACTGCTTTCCAGATGGCTTAGTGGTAAAGAATCCACCTGCCAATGCAGGAGATGCGAGAGACGTGGTTCGATCCCTAGAATGGGAAGATCCCCTGGAGGAGGAAATGGAAATCCACTCCAGCATTGTTGCAGAGGAAATCCCATGGACAGAGGAGCCTGGCGGGCTACAGTCCATGGGGCCGCGGGAAGGTGGACACAGTGAGACTGAGCATGTGAATGCACAACACCCTAAGGAGAGTCCACACTTCAGTGCGCAGGAGTGGGCTCCAGGAGCCCCGGCCTGCAGGCAGCACAGAACCACCAATACGCTCACCAGGCCACGGATGGGCTTCCCTGTAGACGAGCTGAATGCACAGGCCCTGGAAAGAGAGTCATTCAATCTTGCCTGCCTACAGTCCTGGTCAAAAGTAGAAGAAAATTCTTTCCTAGGGGCTTCCTGGTGGTCTCGTGGTTGAGAATCTGCCTTGCCATGCAGGAGTTGGGTGTTTAATTCCTGGTTGGGGAACTAAGATCCCACATTCTTCAGAGCAGCTAAGCCCGCTTGCCACAACTAGAGTCCGTGCACCCCACATGCTGCAACTAAGACCTGATGCAGTGAAGTAAATAAATATTAAAATATGCATATATATATATAAACAGTCCTTTCCCTTTTCCTCTTGCTGCCTAGAAATGGCACACAGACTGAAAAAAACTGGCCTAGACGGTGGAGCCACAGGAGGTGTAGAGCAGTGGTTCTCAAATTTTGCTGCATTACTACACGTTAGAACCACAAGAGAGTTTATAAAACTTCTGACACCCAGGGCATGTTGGGGGTGTGGAGGTGAGGATGGCTCATTGAATCAAAATCTGCAGGTGAAAACCGGGTGTTATCATTTGTTAAAGACCCCAGGTGTCTCTAATGCTCAGCAAGGTAGAGACCAGAGGAGGTAAGAGTCGGGTTTCTCAATGAGATGGAGCTTGAGTGTCTGCATTCCTACCAACCTCCCAGGTGGCGCCAACTGCTACTGGGCCCCAGAATGCACTTTCAATAACAAGGTGCAGGGCTCCTCACCCCACCCCAGGGCTGTCCTGGCAATATAAAAGGAGCCAGTGTTAGTCGCTCAGTTATCTCTGACTCTTTTGACCCCATGGGCTGTAGCCCACCAAGCTGCTCTGTCTGTGAAATTCTCCAGGCAAGAAACTGGAGTGGGCAGCCATTCCCTTCTCCAGGGGAATCTTTCTGACCCAGGGGTCAAACCTGGGTCTCCTGTATTGCAGGCAGATTCTTTACCATCTGAACCACAAAAGTAAGCCCAAGGAGCTAAGGGAAAAGAAAAGTGAGCCTGGGGCAGACATTCTCTGTAGTCTAACATGATGGGGAGAGGGTGGAGATGGGTGTGTGATGATATTTAGAGGGGTGGATCTCATTGCCACAGTCTATAACAAGGGATTAAAAAAAAATGTGCATTACCCAAGATGACAGAATTGCTTGCTGCTTTGAGGTGGGACACCCACTCCCCCTGACAGCGCTTCCCTTCTTTCCCACACCCCAATACCATGCACGTGGGAAGAATTGGCTTGTACCCTATCTCCATCTGTAGTGCCCCAATTCCTTTACCTCCCTGTAATTACACAGCCCGGGGAGGAGGGAAAGGGCTTGGTCCCCCCACTTTAGCATATGAATATGCTCCAGGTTCTTGCATCTTTTTATTTAATAATATATGCATATATTTTTAATTAGAGGATAAGTACTTTACAGTATTGTGACGGTTTTGCCACACATCCCCTTCCTCTTGAAGCCCCCTCCCACCTCCCTCCCCATCCCATCCCTCTGGTTGTCACAGAGTGCTGACTTTGGGTTCCCTTTGTCGCACCTTGAACTCCCACTGGCTATCTGTTTTACATCTTGAACCAGCCCCCAAGCCATCTTGTCTCGGTGAGCTCTGGATTTCCTCTGAGCAAAAACTCTCTCCTTGCACACAACTTCAGAAAAAGAGCCCTTTGTATGCATCTACTGTTCACAATTCTCTTAATTTCTACCCTGTTAGTATTTAAAATGTTGAAACATGGCTCCTCCTAAATTTGCACTAATTATGATTATTTGAAAATACTACCTTATCCACCTGCTTCTCTCAGTTCAGTTCAGTTCAGTCGCTCAGTCGTGTCCGACTCTTTGCAACCCCATGAATCCCAGCATGCCAGGCCTCCCTAAGAGGAATGGCACAATATTTGTCCTTTTGTGACTGGCTTATTTATCTTAGCATGATGTCTTTAAGGTTCATCCACGTTGTAACACGTCAGAATTTCCTTCCTTTTTTAGGACTGAGTGTGCTTCCCAGGTAGCACTAATGGTAAAGAACTTGCCTGCCGGTTCGGGAGGTATGAGACAGAGTTTGATCCCTAGGTCAGGATGATTCCCTGGAGGAGGGCATAACAACCCACTCTAGTATTCTTGCCTGGAGAATCCCATGGACAGGAGCCTGGTGGACTCCAGTCCATGGGGTCACAAAGAGTCAGACATGAGAGAAGTGACTTAGCACACACCCACAGCATTATATTGTATGCATGAATCCTATTTCATTTATCGTGTTTACATGCTAAGTTGCTTTTAGTCGTGTCTGACTCTTTGCGACCCCATGAACTGTAGCCCACCAGGTTCCTCGGTCCATGGGATTTCCCAGGCAAGAATACTGGTGTGGGTGGCCATTTCTTCCTCCAAGAGATCTTCCCAACCCAAGGACTGAACCTGCATCTCCTGTGTCTCCTGCACTGGCAGGTGGATTCTTTACCACTGTGCCCCCTATGAAGTCCCATTCATTTATCTGTGGAATGGATACTTGGGTTTCTTCCACTTTTTGGTTGTTATGTGGATGGTGCTGCTATGAACATGGATGTACAAACACCTGTTTGAATTCCTGCTTTCAATGTTATTGAGTATATACTTTAAATTGTATTTTAAGGCTATTTTCCAAATGTGTATTTCTTTTTTTCCTTTTTTAAAAATTTATTACTTTTTTTAAAATTTTATTTTACAATACTGTATTGGTTTTGCCATACATCAACATGAATCCACCACGGGTATTTTTAAAATACAGAAATACAATAGATTTTTGTGTGTTGAAAATAAACTACTGCCTTAACTTCCCTGGTGGCTCAGACGGTAAAAGTGTCTGCCTACAATACGGGAGACCTGGGTTCAATCCCTGGATCGGGAAGATTCTCTGGAGAAGGAAATGGCAACCCACTCCAGTACCCTTGCCTGGAAAATTCCATGGACAGAGGAGCGTGGTAGACTACAGTCCATGGGGTTGCAAAGAGTCGGACATGACTGAGCAACTTCACTTTCACTTTAAAATATTATTACTTTTGATTACTTATTGTTTTGCATCCCACTCCCCACTTACATTTGCACTTGTTTTGAGGAGAAGGAAGGAGGGCTCGAAGTAGTTAACTCTCAACTTCAACTGTTAATTTCAGGCTTAGTGGAACAAAGCAGCTGAACCACCTGAAAGATCAAAAATCTGACAAGTCTTCAGCCAACTAGGCAAATGCCTCACTTGCCTTACCCAAGCCCCAATCCTGTTTTATTTGCTCCTTAACCAATTAGAATCTGGCCTCTGCTCCCCCAGCTGCAATAGAAACTAACATTGCAAGATCCATAAATTTAAAAAAAAAAACCTCCTTGTTGTGACACTTTTTTAGCGAACATTCCTTTCACTCTCTGTTTTAGTTGACATTTTTTGAATGTTTTAAAGAAGTCAGACATATTACTATTACTGAAAAAGTTACTATGCTTATACCTAAATCTATTCCTAGAATGTCATCTTGTTTCATTCTCTATTTTACTTTATATTTTATTTTATTGATTTACAATATTAGTTTCAGGTGTACAACATAGTGGCTCTGTATTTTTGTAGATTATACTCCATTTGAAGTTATAAAGCAGTGGCTATATTCACTGTACTATATGTCCTTTTAGTTCATTTATTTTATACATAGTACTTTGTATGGGCTTCCCTGGAGGTTCAGTGGGTTCAATTCCTGGGTTGGGAAGATCCCCTGGAGGAGAGCATGGCAACCCACTCCAGTATTTTTGCCTGGAGAATCCCATGGACAGAGGATCCTAGTGGGCTACAGTCCATGGGGTCACAAAGGATTGGACATGACTAAAGCAACTTAGCAGGCACTCACTTTGTACATCTTAATTCTATGCCTCTATCTTGCCCCTCCCCTCTAATTTCTCTCTGTACTGGTGACCACTTTTTTGTTCTCTATACTTCTTTATTATTTTTTCAGAAACTTTTTATTGTTCACCATTTTTAAAGTCTTTATTGAATTTGTTACAATATTACTTCTGCTTCCTGTTTTAGGTTTTTTGGACAGGAGGCATGTGGGATCTTACCTCCCTGACCAGGGATCAAACCTGCACCCCACGCATTGGAAGGAAACATCTTAACCACTGGACCACCAGGGAAGTCTTCTCTTTATTATTTTAATAACACTTCTATACTTACTAAAATCATAGCAATTCTTAGTTAAAAACTTTCTCAAGGTTTATAGTATTCTTACCCAAACCAAAGAGAAAATGAATAGTTTGGGCAGCCTGTTTATAGGATCCCATTAATCAGCTGATTCTTGGTTACGGCATAAACCCAGGTTTTTTCACCAAGCGTGTTCGAAACAAAGCCATGGACATCAGGCCAAAACTTCCATCTTGAGATAACATTCTCTTTTAACATCAATGAAGAAAAAAATTTAAGTTCATAGTTTTCTTCTTTTATTGCAGATTTTAGTTTGTAGTACCCTGGAATTTCCCCACTAAATGTTGACATCTTTCTTGGCCAGCATGACATAGCTCTTTGTCCTATTATTGTGATAACTTGGTCTCTCAGCATTATTTACAGTGTATAGATGCCATCAGTTCACTTCAGTTCAGTCGCTCAGCCGTGTCCGACTCTTTGCAACCCCATGAATCGCAGCATGCCAGGCCTCCCTGTCCATCACCAACTCCTGGAGTTCACTCAAACTCATGTCCATTAAGTCGATGATGCCATCCAGCCATCTCATCCTCTGTCACCCCCTTCTCCTCCTGCCCCCAATCCCTCCCAGCATCAGAGTCTTTTCCAATGAATCAACTCTTCGCATGAGGTGCCCAAAGTACTGGAGTTTCAGCTTTAGCATCATTCCTTCCAATGAACACCCAGGGCTGGTCTCCTTCAGAATGGACTGGTTGGATCTCCTTGCAGTCCAAGGGACTCCCAAGAGTCTTCTCCAACACCACAGTTCAAAAGCATCAATTCTTTGGCACTCAGCCTTCTTCACAGTCCAACTCTCACATACATAGATGCCATACTAGTGTCTTATAGTTCATAGAGGCCTCTAGGAGTTTTCTCTCTCAGGAAAGGTAGTATTAAGGCTGTGCAATGAGTGCTGTTTTTCAGATACTTGGCCTTTTCGAGTCATCCTGAAACAGTTTGAAGCTCCTTTCTGCATAGTTACTGTGTGTGAGTACGGTGCCTAGTCCCTCCCCATCTTGGTTCTGTATGTTTTCCCAAGGTGATTTGGTAACTCACAGTTCCTTGTATTTCTCCTTCCCTACTTATACAGATAGATATTAAGTTTATATCTCTGTTTTATTTTATTTTTTATTTTACTTTATTTTACTTTACAATACTGTATTGGTTTTGCTATACATCAACATGAATCCACCACGGGTGTACACATGTTCCCCATCCTGAACCCCCCTCCCACCTCCCTCCCCATACCATCTCTCTGGGTCATCCCAGTGCACCAGCCCCAAGCATCCTGTATCCTGCATTGAACCTAGACTGGTGATTCATTTCTTATATGATATTATACATGTTTCAATGCCATTCTCCCAAATCATCCCACCCTCTCCCTCTCCCACAGAGTCCAAAAGATTATTCTACACATCTGTGTCTCTTTTGCTATCTAGTATACAGGGTTATCGTTATCATCTTTCTAAATTCCATATATATGTGTTAGTATACTGTATTGGTGTTTTTCTTTCTGGTTTACTTCACTCTGTATAATAGGCTCCAGTTTCATCCACTTCATTAGAACTGATTCAAATGTATTCTTTTTAATGGCTGAGTAATACTCCATTGTGTATATGTACCACTGCTTTCTTATCCATTCATCTGCTGATGGACATCTAGGTTGCTTCCATGTCCTGGATATTATAAACAGTGCTGCGATGAACATTGGGGTACACATGTCTCTTTCAATTCTGGTTTCCTCTGTGTGTATGCCCAGCAGTGGGATTGCTGGGTCATATGGCAGTCCTATTTCCAGTTTTTTAAGGAATCTCCACACTGTTCTCCATAGTGGCTGTACTAGTTTGCATTCCCACCAGCAGTGTAAGAGGGTTCCCTTTTCTCCACACCCTCTCCAGCATTTGTTGCTGGTAGACTTTTGGATCACAGCCATTCTGACTGGTGTGAAATGGTACCTCATTGTGGTTTTGATTTGCATTTCTCTGATAATGAGTGATGTTGAGCATCTTTTCATGTGTTTGTTAGCCATCTGTATGTCTTCTTTGGAGAAATGTCTATTTAGTTCTTTGGCCCATTTTTTGATTGGGTCATTTATTTTTCCGGAATTGAGCTGCATAAGTTGCTTGTATATTTTTGAGATTAGTTGTTTGTCAGTTTCTTCATTTGCTATTATTTTCTCCCATTCTAAAGGCTGTCTTTTCACCTTGCTTATAGTTTCCTTTGTTGTGCAGAAGCTTTTAATTTTAATTAGATCCCATTTGTTTATTTTTGCTTTTATTTCCAGTATTCTGGGAGGTGGTGAGTCATAGAGGATCCTGCTGTGATGTATGTCAGAGAGTGTTTTGCCTATGTTCTCCTCTAGGAGTTTTATAGCTTCTGGTCTTATGTTTAGATCTTTAATCCATTTTGAGTTTATTTTTGTGTATGGTGTTAACAAGTGTTCTAGTTTCATTCTTTTGCAAGTGGTTGACCAGTTTTCCCAGCACCACTTGTTAAAGAGATTGTCTTTAATCCATTGTATATTCTTGCCTCCTTTGTCGAAGATAAGGTGTCCATAGGTGTGTGGATTTATCTCTGGGCTTTCTATTTTGTTCCATTGATCTACATTTCTGTCTTTGTGCCAATACCATACTGTCTTGATGACTGTGGCTTTGTAGTAGAGCCTGAAGTCAGGCAAGTTGATTCCTCCAGTTCCATTCTTCTTTCTCAAGATTGCTTTGGCTATTCGAGGTTTTTTGTATTTCCATACAAATTGTGATATTATTTGGTCTAGCTCTGTGAAAAATACCGCTGGTAGCTTGATAGGGATTTCATTGAATCTGTAGATTGCTTTGGGTAGTATACTCATTTTCACTATATTGATTCTTCCAATCCATGAACATGGTATATTTCTCCATCTATTAGTGTCCTCTTTGATTTCTTTCACCAGTGTTTTATAGTTTTCTATATAAAGGTCTTTAGTTTCTTTAGGTAGATATATTTCTAAGTATTTTATTCTTTTTGTTGCAATGGTGAATGGGATTGTTTCCTTAATTTCTTTTTCTACTTTCTCATTATTAGTGTATAGGAATGCAAGGGATTTCTGTGTGTTGATTTTATATCCTGCAACTTTACTATATTCATTGATTAGCTCTAGTAATTTTCTGGTGGAGTCTTTAGGGTTTTCTATGTAGAGGATCATGTCATCTGCAAACAGTGAGAGTTTTATTTCCTTTTTCCCAATTTGGATTCCTTTTATTTCTTTTTCTGCTCTGATTGCTGTGGCCAAAACTTCCAGAACTATGTTGAATAGTAGCAGTGAAAGTTGGCACCCTTGTCTTGTTCCTGACTTTAGGGGAAATGCTTTCAATTTTTCACCATTGAGGATAATGTTTGCTGTGGGTTTGTCATATTTATGTTGAGGTATGTTCCTTCTATTCCTGCTTTCTGAGAGTTTATCATAAATGGATGTTGAATTTTGTCAAAGGCCTTCTCTGCATCTATTGAGATAATCATATGGCTTTTATTTTTCAATTTGTTAATGTGGTGAATTACACTGATTGATTTGCGGATATTGAAGAATCCTTGCATCCCTGGGATAAAGCCCACTTGGTCATGGTGTATGATCTTTTTAATGTGTTGTTGGATTCTGATTGCTAGAATTTTGTTAAGGATTTTTGTCTCTATGTTCTTCAGTTATATTGGCCTGTAATTTTCTTTTTCTGTGGCATATTTGTCAGGTTTTGGTATTAGGGTGATGGTGGCCTCGTAGAATGAGTTTGGAAGTTTACCTTCCTCTGCAATTTTCTGGAAGAGTTTGAGTAGGAAAGGTGTTAGGTCTTCTCTAAATTTTTGGTAGAATTCACCTGTGAAGCCGTCTGGACCTGGGCTTTTGTTTGCTGGAAGATTTCTGATTACAGTTTCAATTTCCGTGCTTTTGATGGGTCTGTTAAGATTTTCTATTTCTTCCTGGTTCAATTTTGGAAAGTTGTACTTTTCTAAGAGTTTGTCCATTTCTTCCACATTGTCCATTTTATTGGCATATAATTGCTGATAGTAGACTCGTATGATCCTTTGTATTTCTGTGTTGTCTGTTGTGATCTCTCCATTTTCATTTCTAGTTTTATTGATTTGATTTTTCTCCCTTTGTTTCTTGATGAGTCTGGTTAATGGTTTCTCAATTTTATTTATCCTTTCAAAGAAATGTTTTTGGCTTTGTTGATTTTTGCTATGGTCTCTTTTGTTTCTTTTGCATTTATTTCTGCCCTAATTTTTAAGATTTCTTTCCTTCTACTAACCCTGGGGTTCTCCATTTCTTCCTTTTCTAGTTGCTTTAGGTGTAGAGTTAGGTTATTTATTTGGCTTTTTTCTTGTTTCTTGAGGTATGCCTGTATTGCTATGAACTTTCCCCTTAGCACTGCTTTTATAGTGTCCCACAGGTTTTGGGTTGTTGTGTTTTCATTTTCATTCATTTCTATGCATATTTTGATTTCTTTCTTTATTTCTTCTGTGATTTGTTGGTTATTCAGAAGCATGTTGTTCAGCCTCCATATGTTGGAATTTTTAATAGTTTTTCTCCTGTAATTGAGATCTAATCTTACTGCATTATGGTCAGAAAAGATGCTTGGAATGATTTCAATCTTTCTGAATTTACCAAGGCTAGATTTATGGCCCAGGATGTGATCTATCCTGGAGAAGGTTCCATGAGCACTTAAGAAAAAGGTGAAATTCATTGTTTTGGGGTGAAATGTCCTATAGATATCAATTAGGTCTAACTGGTCTATTGTATCATTTAAAGTTTGTGTTTCTTTGTTAATTTTCTGTTTAGTTGATCTGTCCATAGGTGTGAGTGGGGTATTAAAGTCTCCCACTATTATTGTGTTACTGTTAATTTCCCCTTTCATACTTGTTAGCATTTGTCTTACATATTGTGGTGCTCCTATGTTGGGTGCATATATATTTGTAATTGTTATATCCTCTTCTTGGATTGATCCTTTGATCATTATGTAGTGTCCTTCTTTGTCTCTTTTCACAGCCTTTGTTTTAAAGTCTATTTTATCTGATATGAGTATTGCTACTCCTGCTTTCTTTTGGTCTCTGTTTGCATGGAATATCTTTTCCCAGCCCTTCACTTTCAGTCTGTATGTGTCCCCTGTTTTGAGGTGGGTCTCTTGTAGACAACATATATAGGGGTCTTGTTTTTGCATCCATTCAGCCAGTCTTTGCCTTTTGGTTGGGGCATTCAACCCATTTACATTTAAGGTAATTATTGATAAGTATGATCCCGTTGCCATTTACTTTATTGTTTTGGGTTCGGGTTTATACACCCTTTTTGTGTTTCCTGTCTAGAGAAGATCCTTTAGCATTTGTTGGAGAGCTGGTTTGGTGGTGCTGAATTCTCTCAGCTTTTGCTTGTCTGTAAAGCTTTTGATTTCTCCTTCGTACTTGAATGAGATCCTTGCTGGGTACAGTAATCTGGGCTGTAGGTTATTTTCTTTCATCACTTTAAGTATGTCTTGCCATTCCCTCATGGCCTGAACCGTTTCTATTGAAAGATCAGCTGTTTTCCTTATGGGAATCCCCTTGTGTGTTATTTGTTTTTCCCTTGCTGCTTTTAGTATTTGTTCTTTGTGTTTGATCTTTGTTAATTTGATTAATATGTGTCTTGGGGTGTTTCACCTTGGGTTTATCCTGTTTGGGACTCTCTGGGTTTCTTGGACTTGGGTGATTATTTCCATCCCCATTTTAGGGAACTTTTCAACTATTATCTCCTCAAGTATTTTCTCATGGTCTTTCTTTTTGTCTTCTTCTTCTGGAACTCCGATAATTCGAGTGTTGGAGTGTTTCATATTGTCCTGGAGGTCTCTGAGATTGTGCTCATTTCTTTTAATTCGTTTTTTTTTTTCTGCTCTGATTCATTTATTTCTACTATTCTATCTTCTACTTCACTAATCCTATCTTCTGCCTCCATTATTCTACTGTTTGTTGCCTCCAGAGTGTTTTTGATCTCATTTATCACATTATTTATTATATATTGACTCTTTTTTATTTCTTCTAGGTCCTTGTTAAACCTTTCTTTCATCTTCTCAATCCTTGTCTTCAGGCTATTTATCTGTGATTCCATTTTGATGTCAAGATTTTGGATCATTTTCACTATCATTATTTGGAATTCTTTATCATGTAGATTCCCTATCTCTTGCTCTTTGGTTTGGTTTGGTGGGCATTTCTCCTGTTCCTGTACCTGCTGGGTATTCCTCTGTCTCTTCATCTTGTTTATATTGCTGTGTTTGGGGTGGCCTTTCTGTATTCTGGCAGTTTGTGGAGTTCTCTTTATTGTGGAGGTTCCTTGCTGTGGGTGGGGTTGGACAGGTGGCTTGTCAAGGTTTCTTGCTTAGGGAAGCTTGTGTCAGTGTTCTGGTGGGTAGAGCTGGATTTCTTCTCTCTGGAGTGCAATGAAGTGTCCAGTAATGAGTTATGAGATGTCAGTGGTTTTGGAGTAACTTTGGGCAGCCTGTATATTGAAGCTCAGGGCTGTGTTCCTGTGTTGCTGGAGAATTTGCGTGGTATGTCTTGCTCTGGAACTTGTTGGCCCTTGGGTGGTGCTTGGTTTTAGTGGAGGTATGGAGGCATTTGATGAGCTCCTATCAATTAATGTTCCCTGGAGTCAGGAGTTCTCTGATGTTCTCAGGATTTGGACTTAAGCCTCCAGCTTCTGGTTTTCAGTCTTATTTTTACACTAGTCTCAAGACTTCTCCTTCTATGCTGCACCACTGATAAAACATCTAGGCTAAAGATGAAAAGTTTCTCCATACTGAGGGACACCCAGAGAGGTTCACAGAGTTACATGGAGAAAAGAAGAGGGAGGAGGGAGTTAGAGGTAACCCGAATGAGATGAGGTGGAATCAAATGAGGAGACAGCAAGCTAGCCAGTAATCACTTCCTTATGTGTGCTCCACAGTCTGGACCGCTCAGAGATGTTCACAGAGTTATATAGGGAAGAGAAGAGGGAGGAAGGAGACAGAGGTGGCCAGGAGGATAAAAGAGGGAAATGAAAAGGAGGGAGACAGATCCAGCCAGTAATCAGTTCCCTAAGTGTTCTCCACCGTCTGGAACACACAGAGATTCACAGAGTTGGGTAGAGGACGGAAGGGGGAGGGAGGAGACAGAGGCGACCTGGTGGAGAAAAAAGAGTCCAAAGGAGGAGAGAGCAGACAAGCCAGTGTCGCTCTCAAGTAAAAATGGGTACCGAAGATTGTGTTTTTGAAGGTACAAAATTGATAACAAATACCAAAAAGTAAAAATTAAAAATCTAGAGTAGAGGTTGGATTTTCAAAAATACAATATTAAAAAAAAAGAAGAAGAGAAAAAAAAAGACAAAGTCACAAGAATTATTAAAATATATATATGTATGAAGTTTGCTTTTAAAATAGGGTCTTTTTTAAGTAATAGGTTATAAAAATGAAAATTAAAGGAGTAATAGAGGACTTAAAAGAAAAGAAAAGAAGAAGAAGAAAAAAGAATGATCGTAAAAATAGTAAAGATATATCTAGGACTTTCTCTGGTGTTGTTGTGGGCAGTGTGGGGTCAGTTCATTTTCGGATAGTTCCTTGGTCCGGCTTATATTTCTCAAGATCTATAGGCCCCTTCCTATGTAGTCAGTACTAACGACAGGGTTTTAATCTATTGCACCTGTCACTTCCAAGGCGGTTCCCTCTGTTTTAGCTTCTTCTGTTTGCTGGTCTCTTCAGTGTCTGTTTTCTGCCCTGACACAAGGCGGGCGGTGGTGGACACTTTTTTTAGGCTCACTTGTTCAGTTGCGCTGTGGGGAGGGAGGGACGCTGCAAACAAATAACACTGGCGTGTGCTCGCAGTGTCTCAGCCATGCTGAGCCTGCCCCTGCTCACGGTGCACACCTCTCAGGCTCTAGGTTGCTCCGCCAGGAACCTTCTGAGGCCGGCCCTGGGCTGCATGCACCTCCCAGGTCTAAGTCGCTCAGGCTCAGGCACTCAGGTAGTCCTCAGAGGCACAGAGTTGGTTGGGCCTGCATTTTGTGCCTTTCCCAGGTCCGAGAACCTCAGGTGTTTGGCGACGGTCACTGCGACTTATCGCCTCTCCCATCCCTGCTGCTCAGTTTTCTGGGTGTACAACTGGCGCACCTTCTCAGACAGATGACTGTCCAGATCTCCAAGAAGTCTTAGTTAGCAAAGAAGCCTGTTTGCAGTTTGGTAGCTAATATCTCTCTGGGGCTGCAATTGCCCCCTTCCAGCTCTTCTGGCTCTGGCTGCCTGTCACCAGAGGGGGATGGTCTGCAGCCCACTAATTCTGGTTTGTGCTTTTTTTTTTCAATTTCCTGGATCCTTTTTTTTTTTTTTTTTTAGCCCACTAATTCTGTTCCATCCTTTGTTCTGTGCACAGTCCTGGCGGTGTCTTATGTTAGAGCTTTTCGTGTGGTATCTATCCCACAGTCTGGTTTGCTAGCCCAAGTTAGCTCGCTCTGGTTACACTCGGGGCATTCGGGCCCGATCCTTATAAAGCAATGCAGCCCAGGCCTCCCTGCCCAGCCCCTACTTGCTAGTGGCGGATGCAGGTGTCTGCGCTGCTTCTCTGCTGGGGGAGTTACCGTTGGGCTCCTAATCTGTGGGGTGTAATTATTTATTTATTTTTCCTCCCTGTTATGTTGCCCTCTGTGCTTCCAAGGCTCGCCACAGACTTGGCAGTAAGTGTTTCCTGGTGTTTGGAAACTTCTCTCTTTTTAAGACTCCCTTTCCAGGTCGGAGCTCCCTCCCTACCTCTTTTGTCTCTTTTTTTCTCTTTTATATTTTTTCCTACCTCTTCTTGAAGACAATGAGCTGCTTTTCTGGGGTGCCTGATGTCCTCTGCCGGCATTTGGAAGTTGTTTTGTGGAATTTACTCAGCGTTGAAATGTTCTTTTGATGAATTTGTGGGGGAGAAAGTGGTCTCCCTCTCCTATTCCTCCGCCATCTTAGGACTGCCCCATGTCTCTGTTTTAAAGGCAAATAGACTTAATAGAAGAAATAAAATACTGATTTATATTAACTTCTTTTCATTAAAATTAATTAAAAAATCGATCCCTTTATAGCCAAACTTCTACGTTCATCCTAACTTCCTTTAGTGTACTTTATTTCTTCTTAATATCATTATGAAATTATAGCCTTGCTCAAATTCATCATATTTCAAGTAATCACAATTATTAAACCCTTTTTGACGCTCAAGTTTCAATTTGGCCAGTGGGAGACCTCTAAGCTAGCTCTTTTGTCTTTTTAGCACCGTCCCTTCCATCTCTGCTTTCTGGTAACACATGGTATTTCAGATCCATTCTACTCTGTGTGTGTGTGTGTACACACACCAGTAGTGCTAGTTTCATCCACTGAAGTATCAGAAATCCAAATCTGGGCATTTAGAAAGTTCATGTGAAAATAAGCAGTGAACCAATTGACACTGCTGTTGAGACCCTTCTAGAAGGAAAAATACTGCTGTTTAACACCCCGAGTTCACATAGCCTTTTTTTTTTTCTAGTATCATTAACACAAATAAGCCACTGAACTCGATTCATATCATGAGGGTTTATCGATAGCCTCTAAGACTTCCTAACATATTGCTGCAGCCAATGACCTCCGCTTGAACCCTGTGTCTTTCATAGCTCCAGCCACAGTATTGGCTTTTGTGCTTGTCTTTGTGTCACGCTGACAGTCCAGGACTCTGAGCATTTGGTTTCTATACCTCGTGGCCCTTAGCTCACTGATTTCCAACCTCATCCCAGATGATGCCTCGGCCGCTGGGAGATAAACCTAAGTGTTTCTTGCCCCTGGATGGTGGCCTGTGAATTTTCTGCTATTTGAAGAAAGGCTTGACTTCACTCATCATGAAGCCTCTTCTCTTTGTCCATATTTCCTCGCCACTTCTGTATGTCCCTGCAATTTCTAGCCATTGACGTCCAACACATTTTACTACAGGTAAAAACCTGCAGTCTCTGGATAGTCTCCTCAATGACAGTATTGAAAGGACCGAAGCCCTCTTTTCTCTGTCTCAATCTGGTTACTATACTTCCTTTGAGAAATCCAGGTTTTCTTACATTTTTCACAAGGAGGATCCTCCTTGACTGGTGAATCCAGACTTTTCTGATCTCTCTGTTCAAAGGATGCAGAGCTCCACAAGCGTATGTCCGGGCAACATCCTTGGGTTGGGTGGGGAGTAGGGGCCACACCACCTTGTGAGCTGGGCCAAATATATATACCCTCTCACCTTTACACTTTGGAAGGGGGCTCTGGAAAAGGGAATGAGAGAATGCTTGCTTAGTGAGATAAGAGCTAGACAGCAGAGAACAATAAAGACATATATATGATCTCTTATTCAAAAGAACTTCGGCAGGATGGAGCCTGGTTTTAGCAGCAGCCTGGGTTTCATTGTATGCTTTTGATCTAGAACAGAGTGCATAAGAAACGTCAATTTGCTGGAGGATACCCATTAAACAAGGTAATTTGGATTGAGAAATATAATATATACTCTTTTAAAGTAAATTTTCTTTTAAATTAAAATCCTAATGCATGTTTATGTTTTAAAATGGTAACTCAGAATATATATGAATGTAAAATCTGCCATTTATGAGCAAGGCTCAATGCTAGGCTAGCCCTTGACATTGATAACTCTTCCAGTATCCCTAAATACATACTGGGACAGGTACTATGGTTATAGTGCTCTGTGTTCAGTATTTCTGCCTTCTTATAATTTTTTTTTAACTTTAAAAGTTAGTTTATATTAGCATATAGCTGTTTAACAATTTTGTGATAGTTTCAAGTGGACAGAAGAGACTCAGCCATACATATACATGTATCCATTCTCCCCTAAACTCCCCTCCTACTTATAGTGTTTTATGAAGGATAACTTTTAAGTGGCTGGCCAGTCACCTGTTAACGAACACATACAATTTTTCAGTACTATAAATAATTATTCAATATATGTATGTGTTTAGTCATTCAGTCATGTCCGACTCTTTGAGGCCCCATGGGCTGTAGCCCACCAGGCTCCTTTGCCCATGAAATTTCCCAGGCAAGAATACTGGAGTGGGGTGTCACTTCCTACTCCAGGGGGATCTTCCCCACCCAGGGATCAAACGAACGTCTCTTATTATTCAATACATATTAAAAAGTAAAGCATTGTATTTCTATGTCTGTTTGTGTTTCTCTTTTCTTAAGCTACGTTCATTGGAAGGGGCTTACTGAGCCAGCGGAAGGGACCAATTTGAGCACCTAGGTTCTTGTGTTGTTTAGTGACTAAATCGTGTCCAGCTCTTCTGCGATCCTATGGACTGTAACCAGCCAGGCGCCTCTGTCCATGGGATTTCCCAGGCAAGAATAGTGAAATGGGATGCTATTTCCTTCTCCAGGGGGTCTTCCCAACCCCGAGATCAAACCTGCATCTCCTGGTTTGGCAGGTGGATTCTTTACCACTGAGCCACCTGAGAAGCTTTGAGTACCTAGGTAGATATCACCAAAGAGTTTTGTACTAATACAAATTCTTAACTCTGCCAGCTATTTATTATGGAAATTTCTGTCAAACTTTTACCAGCACAGAAAACGTTAAAAAAAATGTTTTGCCAGTTTAGTGGGTGAGTAAAATTCAGATATTGTTTTAATTAGCATTTGATTAGTTAAGAGTATGAATATTTTTACATATTTATTAGATTTTGTATTTCTTTAAAATTTCTGTGACCTTTTGTTTTAATGATATTATCCTTTTGTTTTAATATTTTGTTTTATATTTTCTTTTTGTTCCTTTTCTTTATTTCTTTTGTTTTAATGATATTATCCTCTGCCCTGTTGCTAAATTACTTTTCCCAAGTTGTGATTTTATTATTGTGAATGATGTTCCTTGACATAGAGGAGTTCTAATTGTGTAACAGCAAAATCTATTTAGCTTTTCTTTTGTACTTACTTCCATTGCTCTTATACTTAGAATGTCTTTCCCTCTCCAAAAATCTGATAACTTTTTACTTATATCTTTGTCTATGTATAGTTCTTTAATCCATCTGTTTCAGTTGTGTTTTGGGCTACTGTATGGTAAGGCTATTATTTGAGTTAGTCAATTTTTCTCAACTATTTAATGAATAACCTCTCCCATTTTTTTGTTGTGCTTTCTTTACTAAGCTGGAATATATACTAGAGTCTATTTTAAGGCTGATTGCTCTATTTTATCAGCCTGTCAATTCTCGAACTACTGCCATACCGCTTTGTTTGATGTTGCTTGCAATATGTTTTAATTCCTAGTTAGACAAGCCTCCTTAACCTAAGTGTCCAGTTTTCCTCTTTTAATATATTCTTAATTTTTTACTTGTTATTCCTATGAATGAACTTTAGAATCACTATGTCATTAGGAAAGATAACATTGCTTATTTTTTTGTTTTCATCATGTCATTGAGTATTTAACCTAAATATTGTCATTATAAAACCATGTCAGTATTTATTGTTTTTTTGTGCCATTTTTGTCTGTTTTATATTAGTGCTACACTGACTTCATAAAATGACTCTTTATATTCTTAGCTTTTGTTTTTATATTTGGAAAAATTATATAATATGAAATTGTTTTTGTGAAAGTCTGAAAGTTATCACTAGTGAAATTTGCAGACAGTGAGATATCTTCGTCTTACAGTTGGGTAAAATTTGCCACAAAATAAACATTTAATTCATTTTATCAAATTGATTAGCATAGTATTTTAAAATAATATTTTCATACTTATTAAAATCTTCCTGTTTTTATTTTTGTTTCATTTCTACTTTTATATTTTGTTTTTTTTCTGTTTACTTTTCATGTGTTCCCAAGTTATGTTAAAACAAAAAGCAGTTCTTGAATTTGTGTTTCAATTTTACTATTTCTGTTTTTAAAATTTTTTTCAAGTCTCTATGCTTATCTTTAGAAAATTTTTTCTTCTGTTTTCCTTGGTTTTGTCTTAAATGCATTTTAATTATTTATAGTACAAATCCTTTGAAATGTATATACTTTGTCTACTTGTTTTTTCAAAGGCTAGTCATTCTATAAAGGGCTCATATGAAATAATTGTGTTCTGTCCATTTCCTCTTATGCATCTTTACTTTATATATCTGTGGCATAAACTATATATTCTCTGATATCTTCACTGAAGGATGCACATTTTTATGTACTCTTTGACTCTTTTGGCATTGTTTGGCCTTGTAACCATTCTTGTATAAATTTTATAATGCTACCTCTATTTTTACTTTGTTTCTATTTTTCTAGTAAATCTTTATTCATGTAAAAAAATTTAACCTATTTGTTTCCTTCTATTTTGGATATGTTTTTTATTATTAGGTCACAGTTGGATTTTTCTTAACCCAGTCTTGAAGTCTTCACTTCATTTGTGTCTGACTCTGGACAACCCTATAGACTGTAGCCCAACAGGCTTCTCTGTCCTTGGGATTCTCCAGGCTAGAATACTGGAGTGGGTTGTCATCCCCTCCTCCAGGGGATCTTTCCAATCCAGGGATCAAACTCAGGTCTCCTGCATTGCAAGCAGATTCTTTACCACTGAGTAATCAGGGAAGCCCCCAATATTTTAATAAAAGACGTTAAATCATTTAAATTTGTTGTTATACCTCTCCATTAACTCATCCTGGATAACCACTTGAGATATCTGGGGGTTTTGCTCAGGCAGGGTTTCAGGGAACTGAATCTAAATGGTGACATGAGAAACAGCTACAGACCTGAAAACAAAGACAAACTCACGTGTGGTCATGGGCGAGTTCATTTTGCAAAGGACCATTCTAGATGTCACGTCTGTGCAATTGATTGGAAACCTAGAACAGGAGCCAAGTCAAAGAAGGTTAAAAGATCAAGACTCAAGTGAGGAGTGGGATCAGAAAACAGGGCTAGGAGAGTTTTGCTGAGGAGGAACACTGGGGAGACTCAAGCATTCTCAATCCTTTACTGTAAGTGAAAACGAAAACAAAAACCATGTTAATACTGATGAACAACAACTCAATTTCTTTTTTTTAACCTCAAGGTCCATCCCAAGAGCATGGACTATTGCAGAGGCAGGTGGAAGGAGGCAGCACCATCAGATACCAGAGGGGCCTGAACTGGGGGTTAGTATAATTAGATTTTCTTCTTAAACTTGCTGTTGATGTACAGCACCCAGTCCAGAATCAGTTGCCAGGCAGTGCCCCATGCCAACCCCACAGTGCCCACTGCACCCCACATTCCTACAGTGGGAATCCAACTTCCAGGCAGCTCCCAGGACTGTGGGCCCAGAAACCTGCTCAGCATCTCGGCACCATCCCAACTCAGGGTGATCCAGTCCCTGCTGGCCCAGGTGGCAGCAACTCATGCTTAGGCTAAGTATTGGATTCATTTTTTTCTTTTTTTAAAACATTTTGTATTGGAGTACAGTTGATTTATAATACAATGTTGTGTTTGTTTCAGGCATACAGTAAAGTGAATCAGCTATGAATATACATATATCCACTGTTTTTTAGATTCTCTTCCCATACAGACCATTAAAGAGTACTGAGTAGAGTTCCCTGTGCTATAAATAGGTCCTCATTAGTTACCTATTTTCTATATATAACCTATTAACATTTTGAGGATCATTTGTTACTGCAGTTAGCCCACTTGACTAGCACTGAGAGCAAAAAGGCATTTGATAAAATCCAATATCTACTGCTAATTAAAAACTTGTCAAATGGAACAAAATTCTTTACTAACTTGTTAAAAATATCTACCTCGTATCAAATGCCAACATTGTTCTCTTTTTATTATTGGAGGAGAATTGCTTTATAATATTGTGGGGAATCTCTGCTGTACATTGAGAATCAGTCATGCTGCTGCTACTGCTGCTAAGTCGCTTCAGTTGTGTCCAACTCTACGACCCCAACTCTACGACCCCATAGACGGCAGCCTACCAGGCTCCGCCATCCCTGGGATTCTCCAGGCAAGAACACTGGAGTGGGTTGCCATTTCCTTCTCCAATGCATGAAAGTGAAAAGTGAAGTGAAGTCACTCAGTCGTGCCCAACTCTTAGCGACCCCATGGACTGCAGCCTACCAGGCTCCTTCGTCCACGGGATTTTCCAGACAAGAGTACTGGAGTGGGTTGCCATTGCCTTCTCCGGAGAATCAGTCATAAATAAATATATATATATATATATCTCCCCTCCCTCCTGAGCCTCCCTCCTGCCCCTATTCCACCCCTCTAGGTCGTCACAGAGCATCAGGTTGGACTCCGTATGTTAAACCGCAACTTCCTGCTGACTATCTGCTTTAGGCATGAGAGTGTCTATTACGCGTGAGAGTGTATATGCGTCAGAGCTACTCTCCTGACTTGTCCAGCCCTCTCCTTCTCCCGCTGTGTCCACCAGACTGTTCCGTCTGCATCTCCGTTTCTTCTCTGTAAATAGGTGCATCAGGACTATTTTTCTAGATTCCATATGTACGTGTTAACACATATTTTTCTCTTTCTGACTTATTTCACTCTGTATAACAGGCTCTAGGTTCATCCCCCTCACTACACCTGACTCAAATTCATTCCTTTTATGGCTGAGTAATACTCCACTGTGTGTGTGTGTACCACATCTTCCTTATCCATTCGTCTGCCGATGGACATCGAGGTTGCTTCCATTTCCTGGCTATTGTAAACAGTGCGGCAGTGAACCGGGTTTGTGTCTTTAGAACCGTGACTTTCTCAGGGTATACGCCCAGTGGTGGGATTGCTGAGTCATATGGTAGTTTTATTCCTAGTTTGCTAAGGAATTTCTTGATAAATTTCTTTAGACAAAGATTTCCTATTAACCCCACAACTACCCTGTGAAATATGTATTTTATTCCAATTTTAAAGATAGGAAAAGAGAGGCTCTGAGTAGGTGAGTAAATTTTCAGGACCAACATTAGTAAATTGGAGAACCATTTTCAGAAACCAGGTTTTCCTGCCTCAAGCCCATGATTTGAACCACTGTGTTATTCCATTTTCTTCCCAAATTACAATTTTTCTTGATTTTTATTTTCCCTATTTTAATTTATTTATTTTTAAATTTTATTTTTACTTTATTTTACAATACTGTATTGGTTTTGCCATACACTGACATGAATCCACCACGGGTGTATACAAGCTCCCAATCCTGATATTTTTATAAATATATATTCTTTTGAATTCTTCTACTTTGGTTTTTCAAAATCACAGTTTAATGTATAGGTTCTCTAATTATCAAATTAATGAATAATATAACAACTTAATTCATTCCTGTATAAGATGAGGAATTTAGTATCCTTCTAATCCTACATATAACCTTCTTTCCTATATTCATTGCCAATATCATTTGGGATTATAAACCTATTTATTATTAGTTTTATTTTTAGTTATTTTAAGAAGTAACTACAACAAAAACTTTCCATCTGTACCAATATTCTATATACAGCATTTTTTAAAAACTTAATTCTATACATTTGGCTTGGACTATTACAATGTTTTTGAATCCACTTTTGATATTCTTGATTTTGTTTTGTCCTTAAGTAATATTTGTTCCATTTGAACCTATCTTTTGGTAAATTTTTCAAAAAAACGGTATGGGGTATCTTTTTTGAACTCCTGATTAACTGAGAATGTCTTTTTTGTTTTCTTTGAAGATTAACATCTTAGCTTGAGTTATAACCGTTTTCTCTTAGTATCTTTGCTCCATTATCATCTGGCATCAGTCCTGTGATGCATTCTCAAATCAGCCTGTTTTCATTTAGTGATAAGTGAGTTTAATGTTTTATCTAGATAGTTGAAGATTTAAAAAAAAAAAACCCTTCATATTCAAAGAAATTTGCTAGATTATATCAAATTGTCCATCTTTCTTCATTAATTTTGCCTGGAAATGGTATGCTATTTTAAATTGTACATTCAACTTCTTTTCTCAGCTTGAAAAGTGTTCTTCCATCATTATTTTTCTTCAGTGTTGCAGCAACATCATTTTAGGTATATCTTCCTCAAGGGGGTCCTTCTTATCCATATATTAAGTCTTTAATTACTTTGATCAACTGAATTACCCATCATTTCTCTCATCTTGTTTTTTCTGTTTCTTTTCTCTACATTGATAGAAACCTTCTCGAGCTTGTTTCTGTATCATTTGTTTGGGTTTTCTGCAATTTCAATTCTGATCTTCCAAATCACATTTCAATCCCACGACTTTAGGTTTACGTGAATCCAAATCTTATCTGTCAGCTTCCTTTCCAAATTCCTTTAGAATCTGAACCATCTAGCGGAGCAGGGTGACTTTTTCTTCTGTTTTCACTCATTTGTTCTCTTCCGAGTACTAGTTACTGACCACATGGGTCCTTGCTCTTCTGGGGGCAGAACTATGGAGATGAAAGACACTGATCAGAGTCTGGACAGGGAGGAGGGCGGTGAGTGTCCTCAGCAATGGGATAAATGCTAGAGCAGAGGCTGGCATAGGTGTAATGGGATGTAGGCAGTAGTGAGGCAATGGGGGAGTTGGCAGGATAGTAGGGAGAGGGTAATCTTAAGGGCTTCCTGGAGGAGGTGGCACTTTCGGTGCATCTTAAGGTACTAGTAGGTGTGAGCTGAAGAAAGGGGTGGTAAGGGCGAGGAAAGAGCAGGTGCAAAAGGAGGAGGAGAAAGCATGGTGAGCCCAAGGAACCACAATTAGTTAATTCTGGCCAGATTACAGGGTGAGAGCCCAGGGACAGGGAGAGGGTTAAGGTACTTTTTTAGCTTGCTAGGGCAGCCATAACAAAATATCACAGACTGGGGGGGCACAACAACAGAAATTTATTTCCTTCCAGGCCTGGAGGCTGGAAGTCTGAGATCAAGATGTCTGCAGGCTTCCTTTCCTCTGAGGCCTCTCTCTTGACTGGCAAATCCTGTTGCTCTATGCTTCCTGTGTCCTTAGCTCCTTTTCTTATAAAGACACTAGTCCTGTTGGATTTGGACCCGCCTATATGACTTCACTGTGCCTTAATTACCTCTCTAATGGCCCTGCCTTCAAATAGGGTCACGTTTTGTGTAATGAGGGGCTTAGGACATCAACATGTAAATTTGAAGAGGAGGGCAACCAATCAGCCAGTGACAGGCAGAGACTGCCTTCTTGTTCAGTGTATCCCACCTGAGCCCCCCTTACCTGTCACTCCACAGTGGAGGAGAATGCCCTGCAGGAGCTAGACAGGCTTTGGTGTGGAAGGCAGGCTGTGGGGAGGGCCCTAACCTAAGGTGGGGTGCTCCTCCTCTCATCTGTTTATAATTTCTCTGTAGATTCTCATCTGTATCTAATTTCACACTCTCTGTTTAGGACTCAGGGGCACCTGAGCCTTGTGGATTCCTTTTCATGGCCTTAGTCTATCCCCTCCTTGGAACGCTTTATCACTTAGATCAGTCCGAGAGTTAATGCATTGCATTGCGCTGTGCCTGCCAAGAGTACACAAGCTTAGAGCCCACCGCCCCTTAGGAAGGCGGGCAGCTGTGGCCACTTTCTGCCAAACTTAGAACCTGTGAGACTCTTGCCATGATATTAACCTCTGAGTCTCCACCTTCCTTGGCTGGAGATGCTGTGATGCCTTGCAGACATTTTCAGTGCTGGCTGATTTCATTTGCCTACAATTGCTGTCAGTACCCATCCTTAGAATAATGCTACAAAGATTGGCATACATTGTTCAGAGACGAGGAGCAGAGCTGAGATATTCCTTTTCTGAGAAAGAAAAGTAAAAGCGTGGTGTCAGTGAAAGGGGCTGAGGGGGGCACTTCCTGTTGCAAGAAGGATGTGCCCTGGTGGGCTGGAGAAGTGGGTCCCTGGGGAGAGTACCTGGAAGGAAGTTGTCTAGAAACCTGGACCCCTTCTGGGTTATTTTCCTGTTCCAGTCAAAAATATCAAGGTTCTTGGCAGGAGGTCTGTTAGACCCTGAGCAAGAAAATTTCCTTTATTCCCAAAGTAAGATACTCTCTCCACCCTTAAGAAGCTAATGGTTTATTTGCATAAATTTTATTTACAGAAATATCAATTTGTTGTTGTTTCCAGTCACCAAGTCATATTCGATTTTCTACAAGCCCATGGACTGCAGCACGCCAGGCACCCTTGTCCTTCAATATCTCCCAGAGTTTGCTCAAATTCATGTCCATGGAGTCCGAGATGCTATCATCTCATTTTCTGCTGTCCTCTTTTTCTGCTCTCAATCTTCCCAACATTGGAGTCTTTTCCAGGGAGTTGGCTCTTCACATCCAGTGACCAAAATATTGGAACTTCCGCTTCAACATCAATCCTTCCAATGAATACTCAGGCTTGATTTCCTTTAGGATGGACTGGTTTGATCTCCTTGCAGCCCAAGGGAATCTCAAGAGTCTTCTCCAGCACCACAATTCAAAAGCATCAACTCTTGGGTGTTCGACTTTCTTTATGGTCCAATTCTCATATGTGTACATGACTACTGGCAAAACCATTGCTTTGACTATATAGAAATATCAGTGAAAGTGAAAGTCGCTCAGTTGTGTCCCACTCTTTGAAACCTCATGGACTGGGGCCTGCCAGGCTCCTCTGTCCATGGGATTCTCCAGGCAAGAATACTGGAGTGGGTAGCCATTCCCTTCTCTAGGGGATCTTCACAACCTAGAGATGGAACCTAGGTCTCCTGCATTGCGGGTGGACTCTTTACCATCTGAGCCACCAGGGAAGCCCCAGAAATATCAATAGAAGGTAGCAAATGGTGAGCTTCCTAGATACACTAATACTGGTAGATGTTTGCTTTTATTCCTTCTCCTTTATCACAAAACTCATTTTCCGTAAATATAACATTTCTAAAAACCATATTTTCTCATACGTATTCTCCACTTGGATTTGTTTTTTAAATTGCATCCACATTAATGCTTATCCTTTTTACTTCTTAGTTGAGTTTAAGATATATTCAAATTAAGACATATAATTAAAAATACAGAGCTATGGGTATAGAAAGCAGCAAACACAGGCTATATGGTAGAAAGGCATATGGATAAGGCTAATTGGAAAGTGGAGGTGGGGAGAGAAAAACCCTGAAGAAGGAGAAATAAGCTTCAACTCAGCCCAAATATTACTTTCAGGCCAAAGAAGTTGGCCCAGCCCCAATTCTATCCTTGGTTTGACACAATACATGATTGGTGTATTTTCAGAAAAAGAAAAGAAAAATCCATCCATAGGGTGAGTATCTAAGCATCTATTTTCCATTCCAGTGACAATCAGAAATCATTCTTTGCATTTATTTTTCAACTTTGTATTTGCCTGTGAACAAAATTGAAGTTGGCAAAAGACAGTTCATGTGAATTACTTGAACAACAGTTTCTCATTGTGTTGAATTACATTGAGGCTGCTTGCTGTTAAATCTTGCCACAGTCCAGTAACAGTGGAAGATATTGTCATTTTTTTTTTTTTCATGCCCATGAAGTTAACCCACTTGTCTCCTACAGGAATGAATTGATGGTGCTTTTTAAAGCAGGAGAGAAAAGCTCTCCAAGTTCAAATCACTAAGCATATACATGCAGCTTCTTAATATTTTAGGAATAAAAAGTCAATTTATTTTCCCATGTCACTCAATCTTCTTTATACTTCCCCTGGGTCAGATTTCCAGAGTACATGGCAGTATCTCAATGTTTGGAATACTTCTAACAGCAAAGTAAGGGCTCATGGAATCAGAGCCTCAGCTAGATTTTTATCTAACTCTGAAAAGTCAGACTTTTCCCTGGTGATCCAGTGGTTATGACTCTGTGCTTCACATCCAGGGCGCTTGGGTTCAATCCCTGACTGAGGAACTAACATTCCACATGCCATGGAGCATGGCCAAAAATTTAAAAAAAAGAAAAATCACCTAGTCCCAGGAAGGAGTTGAGAGGCTAAAATAATCCCAAGGGTTCTACAGTCATTCACATTCATACTGCACGCATGTGTGGTCAGCTGTCTTTGTGTGGCCTGACTCTTTGAGACCCCATGGACCGTAGCCCACCAGGCTCCTCCATCCATGGGATTTCCCAGGCAGGAATACTGGAGCAGGTTGCCATTTCCTCCTCCAGGGGATCTTCCTGACCCAGGGGTTAAATGCAAGCCTCCTGTGTCTCCTGCGTTGGCAGGCGGGTTCTTTACCACTGAGCAGCCTGGAAAGCCCCATTCACAGTGACCGGTTCTAAATGCATCGTCCACCGCTAGTGGGGCAGATAAATGAAAAAGGCTCCAGCCTAGAAATGGTGGCTGCATCATTCCTCCAAGGCCACAGTCAAGGTTGCCCAGTTGGTGGATGGTGTTTAAACTAATGTTTTGCTCATGACACGATGGTCAACTGTCCACTTCAGAAGCTGGTTGGAGGGGTCACCCCAGATCATAGGAAGCCTAAGTTTTTTCTTAATCTCATTCCTCCTCCTCCTCGGTGCTCCCCCAGTTTAGGGTGGGAAGTACAACTTTTAATTCCTGCCACTAGCTAGCCATGAGCTCCCAAAGTCACTTGCTGCTTTCTTTCCATGAGTAAAATGGGGTTAATAAAGATCTGCTCTCCACGCCGTGAGAGCTGAGTGAGACACAGGACCTCAGAGCACTCTATCAACACTCATGTGCTCTACAGATATGAAGACAGTTACCCTGAATATTCACTGGAAGGCCTAGGCTGAAGCTCCTATACTATGGCCACTCGATGAGAAGCGCCGACCCATTGGAGTTACCCTGATGCTGGGAAACATAGAAGGCAGGAGGAGAAGGGGGTGTCAGAGGATGAGATGGTTGTATAGCATCACTGATTCAATGAACATGAGTTTGAACAAACTTTCTTCTGACTGTCGTGGGGCTAACTGATACCGTGCAGGGCCTGTGGGGCTCCCGGGCACAAAGACTTTCTGTGTCCCCCATTTCTTTGATTACAGGAAACAGCCTTCATTTAGCCACCATGAGATTCTCTGAGTTCCAAGGGAGAGATTCAAGCAGTTGTTAATTAGGGAAGGGAGGGGATGCAAGACCAGGGAGAAAGTCAAGAGCAGCCCTGGGGTAAGATCCTGTTTCCCCATCAAGGGATACACAGAACAACATCTTTGAGCTATTCTGGGCTTCCCTGGTGGCTCAGATGGTAAATAATCTGCCTGCAATGTACGCGACCTGGGTTTGATCCCTGGATAGGGAAGATGCCCCGGAGAAGGAAATGGCTACCTACTCTAGTATTCCTACCTGGAGAATCCTATGGACAGAGGAGTCTGGCAGGCTGTAGCCCATGGGGTGGCAAAGAGTTAGACATGACTGAGCAACCAACACTTTCACTTTCATTCTGCAGGTACTGATTTCCCCTCTAGGTGGGAGAAGTTAATGATTAATGATGGTATGCTGCCAACAAGTCTGTAGACCCCAGACCAGTTAGACCTGAAGGTTGATGATGCTGACTCCTGTTTACCTGACCACCAACCCATCAGAAGAATGTCCACAAACAGATCACACCCTCTTTGAGCAGTTATTATAAAACTTCTCACTCACTTTCCCAAGATGGGACACATGGTTGAGGGTGTTAGCCTACTGTGGCCCCTTTTGCTTGGCAAGATAATAAAGCCAAAAACTACCACTTCACCCAAAACTTGGTTTGAGAGATTCAATTCGGCAGTGGTGTGCAGAGAAGCTGAGCTTTCAGCCTCATAATGCCTGATTGCCTTCAGGCTGCTTTTGATTATTCTTAAGGCTGTAGGCATTGAATTATTTTCATGGCAGCTTACCATTAATTGTAGAAGGAATCTACAACCCTACTCCAGAATCCTTTCTCTGACAGCAAAAGTGTTTGATTTTTCTACAGACAGTTAAGTTTTATGTAAAATAAATGGTCAAAAATGAAAAATAGTCATCCCTCTTTTGGAATGTTCTCATTGTTGTTATAGTCGCTCAGTCGTGTCCACCCCATGGGCTGCAGCCTGCAAGGCTTCCCCGGTCCACAGGATTTCCCAGGCAAGAATACTGGAATGGGTTGCCATTTCCTTCTCCAGGGGATCTTCCCGACCCAGGGATTGAACCCACATCTCCTGCATTGGCTACCAGGTTCTTCACCACTGAGCCACCAGGGAAGCCCCTTCTGGACTGTACCAGAGGCAATGTAGTATAGACAGAGAGCTGGACTTGGGTACAAGTCCTGTCCCTTTTGTGTGACACCGGGCTGGTCACTCTACATTTCTGAGTTTCCATTTATAAAATAGCAACAATATGAGTCCCACCCTCCCCAAGAAACAGACCACTGGGTGATAAACAAGATAATATATAAGGAGTTCCAAACTGGGGCTGTGATAGCAGACACCTTGGTTTCAAAGGCTGGTCCTGCCACTTACAGGATACTTGTGACGTTGGTACATGTAGTTAACATTTCTGGGCCTGTTATTTGTAAAACAGAGCTAGTAATAGTATCTAGTTTAGGGGATGGTCGAGTGGCTTCAACTGTAAATGTGGGTGAAGCACTTAGAACAACCATGCTTGGCCAGAGTCAGCACACAACAGACATTAGCTCTTGTTATCGCAAAGTATGTAAATAAGACTCGAGGACTAGACTGCATTTTAAAAGCTAGTTCAATAGTGACAAGGTCTCTCTGTTCAGAAGCAAGTAAAGGGTCTTAGCTTTGTAGCTCACATTCTGGAAGGCAGGGAAGGGGGTGAGCTCATCAAGGGTCTTCTTGGGAAAAAGTGATGAGGTGCTGTCGTGATGCCAGAGTGATGGAGCAGGCTGAGGGTGTGAGAGGAGTGACCCATGGAAAACTTGGCTCTGAGTGAGGGGAGGATGTGGCGACAAAGGGAGGGTCTCAGGGAAGGTGACAGTTTCTTGGGGAATGGGATAGCTGATAATGACAGGGGGCAGGGGCAATGGAAAAAGACCTCTGTGGTGAGAACCAGTTCAGAGAGGAGACAGCCCAGACAAGGGGAGGGGAGAATCCGAAAGGGACACCAAGCCTAGGTGAGATCATGTCTGGGCCCACAGCAGGGAGCATCAGTTTGTATTTAAAAGGTATCGCAAGACAACACCTCCCCCCCACCATTACACCATTCCTTCTCGCTCAAGTTCTTTGGGAGTAAGTAGAAATTATATAAGTGTTAATTATGATTCAGTTTCAGATTTAAGCCTGCTTTGGTACCCAGCAGCCTAGAAGAGTAGGTCTTTTTCTTAAACACAGTTATTCAGTTCAGTTCAGTTCAGTTGCTCAGTCGTGTATGACTCTTTGCGACCCCATGAACTGCAGCATGCCAGGCCTCCCTGTCCATCACCAACTCCCAGAGTTTACTCAGACTCATGTCCATCAAGTCAGTGATACCATCCAACCATCTCATTTTCTGTAGTCCCCTTCTCCTCCTGCCCTCACTCTTTCCCAGAATTAGGGTCTTTTCCAATGAGCCAGCTCTTCCCATCAGGTGTCCAAAGTATTGGAGTTTCAGCTTCAACATCAGTCCTTCCAATGAACACCCAGGACTGATCTCCTTCAGAATGGACTGGTTGGATCTCCTTGCAGTCCAAGGGACTCTCAAGAGTCTTCTCCAACACCACAGTTCAAAAGCTTCAATTCTTTGTCACTCAGCTTTCTTTATAATCCAACTCTCACATCCATACATGACCAATGGAAAAACCGTAGCCTTGACTAGATGGACCTTTGTTGACAGAGTAATGTCTCTGCTTATCAATATGCTATCTAGGTTGGTCATAACTTTTCTTCCAAGGAGTAAGTGTCTTTTAATTTCATGGCTGCAGTCACCATCTGCAGTGATTTTGGAGCCCCCCAAAAATAAAGTCTGTCACTGTTTCCACTGGTTCCCCATCTATTTGCCATGTAGTGATGGGACCAGATGCCATGATCTTAGTTTTCTGAATGTTGAGCTTTAAGCCAACTTTTTCACTCTCCTCTTTCACTTTCATCAAGAGGCTTTTTAGTTCTTCTTCACTTTCTGCCATAAGGGTGGTGTCATCTGCATATCTGAGTTTATTGATATTTCTCCCGGCAATCTTGATTCCAGCTTGTGCTTCTTCCAGCCCAGCATTTCTCATGACATACTCTGCATAGAAGTTAAATAAGCAGGGTGACAATATACAGCCTTGATGTACTCCTTTTCCTATTTGGAACCAGTCTGTTGTTCCATGTCCAGTTCTAACTGTTCCTTCCTAACCTGCATATAGGTTTCTCAAGAGGCAGTTGGGGTGGTCTGGTATTCCCACCTCTTTCAGAATTTTCCACAGTTATTAAGGAGAGGATTTCAAATGATTGGTTAAGCCCCCCAGTGGACCAAGCGGAAGATGCTGAGTGCCTCCTGGTACTCATCAGCACCAGTAGTGCCCAGTCCTTTCCAGGCTTCACTGAGCTTCCACAAGCCATCTGGGGACAAGCAGATCCTGTTGGTAGTGCCCTGTGGCCCAAACTCCTGGTAATGATTAAAAAGAGTGGCTGCGAGGGGGTGGTGGGCAGACATTCAGGCCAAGGCAAGGAAGGGGCCCGGCCACAAAGCTAGGGGAGGGGTGGGGACCAAGGCAGGCCTGTGGCTAATAGCTTCCCGCGGCCTTCAGCCGCGTTGGCCACATTGTTCTTCGGGATGGGCTCCAGGCACGCAGGCGTGCTGCACAAGGCCCTCTGCTGGGGTCGCTGCGACCCTGCAGCCGCCTGGACCCCTTGGCTGGGGGCGATGGATGAACCGCGCGGCTCCGGATGGGTTAATAGAACTTCTCCCTCGCTGCGCTTCCGTTCTTTGCTCTCCTTTAGGTCTGGGACCTTTGAGCACACCCAGTGGCCTAGGAGAGCAGGAGCAGAGGCCGGCAGGCTGCGGAAGACAGCGGCTCTGACCTCCGGCGCGTCCCCACGGCCCAGAGCGCAACATCTGTCCCCAGAAATAGCCGGGCGGGAGGAGTTGGTAGGGGAAAGCGTCAACCCTTTCCTAGGTACGCGGTCTTCTCCCTCTTCCTAGAAACCGTTCCTGCCCTCCTAAGTGCCCCGAGGTCGGAGCTCTAGGTCCCCGCCCCGCGGGGGAGCCTCCGCACCCGACCTCGGCGCCCGGAGTTCCCCTTGCAGTACCGCCCAGTGTCCGCGGCGGCGCCCCGCGCTCCGCAGCGCCTTCTAGGGGCCGGGCACGGCCTTCGTGCCATCCGGAGCACCAGCTCCCTGACTCCGCAAGGGCTCCCTCTCTCCCGCGTGCTTCGGGCCACCCGGGCCCTCCCAAGCCTCGGCTGGGGGGCCGCGCTCTGCGCCCCCAGGCCGGTATCTTCGCGCCTTCCCCCGGGGCGCACGGGTGGCGCGGAGCGGCGCGGCGGGCGCGCGCAGCGGCGATCGAGGCCGGGGCCTCGCGTTAGAAGAAGGGGAGACGAGGGCAGGCGCGGCCCGCGGGCCCCAGCCAGCGGGCGATGGCAGCGGCGGGCGTCCGCGGGCAGCGAGGCAGCGGCGGCGGCGGGCGGCGAGAGGAGCCCCTGTGATTGGCACAGCCCGAGCCGGAGGAGGAGGCGAAGGGAGGGCGGAGGAGGAGAGGAGGAGGCAGGGGGGCGAGCGCCGCGGCGGCTGCGAGGAGCTGTGCCTTCCACCTCTCCAGCCCCGGCAGGACGGGGGCGGCCGCCGTGGGCCCGGGGCGGGGACAGCACGCAGCCTCGCCGCGCGCACCCCCGCCCGGCAGCGGCCCCGACACCCAGCGCAAGCGGGAAAGCGGCGGCGGCGGCGGCGGCGGGGGAAGGATGCAGGCGAAGAAGCCGGGCGGTTCGTCGGGCGGCGGCCGGAGCGGCGAGCTGCAGGGGGACGAAGCGCAGAGGAACAAGAAGAAGAAAAAGAAGGTGTCCTGCTTCTCCAACATCAAGATCTTCCTGGTGTCCGAGTGCGCCCTGATGCTGGCGCAGGGCACGGTGGGCGCCTACCTGGTGAGTCTCCCGTGCCAAGTCCGCCAAGGGCCCCTTCCCCAGCGCGGCTCCCAGGTGCCCGGCTGGCAGGAGGAGGGGGCAGCCCGGGCGCCGGGGGGGCAGGCGGGCATGACCTCCGCCCGGCGACGAGGTTGGCGAGTGGTGCAGAGGCGGCCGCCGGGGGAGCTGCCGGCCCGGGCTGCTGGGCGAGCGGGGAGCCGGCGGGACCGTGGATGCTGGCAGGAGCTGGGGGGACCCGGGGAAGAGAGGCAGCGGGCAGGTGGGCGTGAAACCATCCCTCTCCCCTACTCCCTCTAAAAACAGCCAGAGGGTGAGTTCTGGAGCACCCCTGGAGGGGAAGGCATCGCGGCTTTCAGGTGACCTGCACATGGAAAGAAAAGCCCGTTAGCATCTCGCGTCCTCTACTCCCCATCCTAGCCGCCTGGAGAACAAATCCATTATGCATCATTTCTCCCGGTGCTTTCTCCATCCGCCAATTACGGAGGGATTTAACAGTTTAGAGGAAAAGGCGCCCAAGTGTGGGGCACTGGTCCGAGCTGGGGCTGCAGGGGGAATACTCCCACTTCGTATCCCATTAGCCATCTCTCAGCGTCTGGGATAAAGTTACAGGACCTGGAGAGCAGCTGTGAGTTTGTGTAGTTCTGCCGCCCACTCGTAGACCTGAATTCCCCACCGTGGTCTCTCTCCTGTGTAAGGAGGTATTGCGCCATGGTGCGCATTGTACACGGATTCCATCTGCCTTCTGAAGGGGGGTATTCATGTTCAAATAGCCAGGGGTGCATAACATATCAGAGGAAACAGCTTGTAATGACTCAGCACTGGCAAATACCTGCTTTACCCGCTGTCTCCTGCCCCGCGCAGGTGGTCCCAACTTGGGTTTCAGAGAATGCACTTCCAGAGCTGAGTATTGTCTTGACTAAACGGGATTTTTCAGAGTGTATAGTGTTAAGGCGTTTCTTAACTATTGACCTGAAACTGAAATCAACACTTTGAGTGTTAGTGAGCAAGTTTGATGGAGATAGAACTGGATAAGATTTTGGCTGTTGAAGTGCCACATCCCCAGGTAGAGCCATGCTTTGCACGATGGTCCCATTAATCCCTGGCCTTTGGGGTGCAGTTAATGAGGGCCAGTTGCTGGTTGCCCTGTACCATTCCTCAACAGTCTCCTAAGACTTGGAGCTTGCTGTCAGAGGGAAGTACAAGCAGGCTAGCTCTCTGGTGTGGGGTAAAGTCAGTGATGTGGTGACAAGAGAGGGCTGTCCAAACTCAGCTCGATTCCTGGGGTGGCAGACTTAACAGGGCTTCTGAAAGTCAAATGCATTTTCTTTGCTCTGTGTCAGATGAGAGGCGTTTAGATCCCGGTTCCTGCCTGCATCCGTCACATGTATGCTGCTGGTAAGCTCTGTAGCCAAAAGCACATTTTCTTTTCCGTTTAGATTTTTGTTTTACAAAATGCACTTGTAGTTTGAACGCATAGTTGCAGACAGTACCTGCGGCCTTTGCAGTTTTGGAATTAGGGAGTGACCCTGTCTTGGGGTGTGAGGGGAGCATGTCAGTATATCAGAGTGTCCTTGGAGGAGTTTAACTGTTAAAATATTAAAATAGAGACATATATTACTAAGACGCAAATGCACAGTAATAAAAATACCTGTAGTTCTGTATTACAGCATGTGCGAAGTATGTGATACCTAAACCGGGGATGTGTTTATCAACAGCTGCCTCCAGTTTTTAACAGTTTGCCTCAAACCAGTTTTGCTCAATAGAGTGGATTATTCATGTTCCATATAATAGTGTCTAATGTTGGCAAAAGCTGAATTTTTTGAAGTATACAGAGTGTTATGGGTTTGGGAATTTGTGGACACAGATCTGGAAGCTCACTATTTATAAATTATTTTACATCTAGGGAAAAAAAAATACCAAAAGAACTTTTCACACCACAAATAATAAAGGCATGGGCCTAGTTTTAGCTTGCAATGGTTTAAGGCTTTTGGAAAGAAATGAAGCTGGGCTTCGATCAAATGAGTGGCCTAAGCCCCTTTACAAAGTTAGAAAGCAGAGGACTGATGGATACTAGTGGCAGGGCTGGCGCTGGGAGACAGGAAGTTGACTGTGATCCCAGAATTGGTGAGGAATTGAGTCCACCTGCTGGGGGCCTCTCGGCATTTCCAGCCTGGGCTGAGGGAAAGCCTGGTTCGAGGCGTATGCTAACTGGAGTCAACAGGTGACTGGCAGAAAGCAGATGGAGGCCCAGGAAAGGAGTGGCTTAGGAAATTGGATTCATTATGATTACTAAGAGTGGAGGCATCAGTTGCTTGGGACTCCACCTTACTTGGCTTATCGTGGCTCTCCATTGCCACATGAACCTCATGAAGATTAATAGTTTGCTTGCCATGAATTGGATTGCGATGGCTTTTGCTCTTTCTGGCTGCTCCTGATTTTCTTCTTCATCTGCTATTTGGAAGGTAGAATTAAAAGCTTGTGGTACCCTCAGTGATGTGAGACTTCTTCATGGCTAATTTGAGAAGGAAACATTGTAGAAGGTTTGCTAGAAAGGCTTTCTTAGGAAACCTGAGAACCTGTGTTTGTAGGCAGTCACACCCACGGGGTCCACGTGCAATAGGTGATCATGCACACAGGGTCCACGTGCAAGGTGTATGTTCTCTGGGATCTTTACACTGTCAATCAGCCTGTCCCTCTGAGGAAACATTTTCAGATACCTGGTGAAGGGCACACCTGGGGGCCCTGCTTACTTTCGGGAAGAGAAGGGTAATGGCAGATTCTCTGCCTATGATATTATTTCCTATTTGATTTCCAAGTCCATGTCATTTACTATGACATTTACTACCATATTATTTCATCTTCCCAGGTGCCTTTTTTTTTAATATTTGGAGGCTTCATTTCACTTCTCCCTTTTCTTTCTGAAAAGAGAGATGACCTAGCGTCTTTGCTGAAGCTGTAGAAATGAAGCAGGAAGTCACCTGTGATTTGATAAGCAACTTTGAAAAGCTGGACTCTGTGTGTGTGTATCTGTGTCTGTTTTCCCTTAAGAACCTGCACATGCTCAAGGTAGACCCGCATGGGAGAAAACCGCCCATTGTTAAGCGAGGCAACTTTGGGGCCTGGGGGTCGGGTCTCCTGGGGCAGTGCAGAAGGGCTGAGACCCTGACACCTAGACTCGATGGTGATCATGATGTAGATAAGGTGACTCCGGTGCAACCCGGGCCAGCTGTGGATTCTGAAATCTCTTACCCTTGCCAGCGTTTAACTGGAAATCATGCTGCACATAAACCAGCAGTCACAGGGATGGTCTCTGGTAGTCCCATAAACCACCTGACTGGCTAGGAAATTTTCACAGAGTCGGACATGACTGACATGACTTAGCAGCAAGAAGAGGGGACCCATTCCATTTGAACATCACTGTGTGCAGAAGAGAGAATGCAATTTAATTTTCCTCTCCTTGGGTCTTTGCTTTGGGTGGCTCCAGTCTGCACTGACCTACTTGCAAGGATGTAACATCTGTTTAAGTCTTGGGCTGTTTGGAGAAGACACAGGCCTGTGGAAACTGCATGGAGAGAAAGGTGTATTGTGTGCACTTGATGGAGTTTGGTGGAGACCCGCTGGGATAGTCCAAGCCGCTCACCGAGGGTAGCCCTGACTACAGAGGTTGATGTATGTTCTCAAATGACTGAGGACTGGAGTTGATAAGGATGTGTGCAGGAAACTAAAACCTCGGACACCTCTGGGCTCTTATGGATGAGATTCAGTTACAAATGCATTTGAATTTCTTCAGGATGAAAACCTAAAAAGGCCAGTTTAGTCTCTGGGTGGGGCACACAGGAGGTTCTTGTGAACCAGGAGTGAGGATGGAGGATGTCCTTGGTTTTCTTTCTTTTTTTTTTTTTTGCAGCTTGTTATTAAAATAATGTAGGATCTTCCTTGGCAGTCTGGGGCTTAGGACTCTGTACTTCCACTGCAGGAGTCACAGGTTTGATCCCTCGTCAGGGAAGATCCCAAATGCCATGAAACAAGGCCAAAATAAAAATTTTTTAAATAGTTTTATTGAAGTATACTTGATTTTTATTGAAGTATACTTGATTTTTATTGAAGTATAGTTTATTGAAGTATAATCTAGCTTTTATAGTTGTTAAAATAGTTTATTTTTTATTGAAGTATAGTTTCAGGAGGACAGCACAGTGATTCAGTTTTTCTATGTATATATATTCTCTTTCAGATTTTTTTCTGTTACAAGTTATTACAAAATACCGAGTGTGGCTCCCTATGCTGTACAGTGGTTTCTCCCTGTTCTCTATTTTGTTATACAGCAGTGTGTGTCTGTTAATCCCAACTTCCGAATTTACCCTGCTTCCCCCCTTCCCCCTTTGGTTATCATAACTTTGTTTCCTTTGACTGTGAGTCTCTGTTTTGTGAATAAGTTGATTTTTTTTATTAGATTCTGCATATAAGGGATATCATATAATATTTGTCTGACTTGTTGTTCAGTTGCTAAGTCATGTCTTACTCTTTGTGACCTCATGGACTACAGCACGCCAGGCTTCCCTGTCCTTCACTGTCTCCCAGCGTTTGCTCAAACTCATGTCCATTGAGTCAGTGGTGCCATCCAACCATCTCCTCCGTTGCCTGACTTGCTTCTCTGTGTTTAGAGTTATGCAAAAAGAAAGTCTGAGGTTTTGGTGACAACAGAAAGAGATGGATGACTGAGTGTGTGAACAGGGTTCCATCTCACTGCCTTTGGTCACCTTTTTCCGAGGCTTGAGAGCATTCAGTGAGCTTACAAGGTGAAGCAGCTGGATTTGTTCTATATATATATATTTTTTTTTTTTTTTTAAAAACATTGTTTTGTATTTTTTTTTTTTTTTGCATATCTAACCCAGAAGCAGACAGCTGAGAGACAATTTTTAAAGTCCTTGTCAAATTAGTATGATGACTAAGGCAACTGTAGTTTCCTTAATCAAATTATTTTACACACTTTTGGTTACTCAAAGTGACAAATTTCCTTCCATTTGCATAATTACTATATAGCCCCAGGTAGGAAGAAAAAAATTACCCTGATTTTTTTTTTTCCTTACAGCTTGGTTGAAAATGTTTAGCTAATAATCACTTAAGGGGAAAAAATGTTTCTGACAATTCCTTTCAACCACCTTTGCGTATATACCTCAGTTTCCGTGGGGGTTTCCTCTTGTGTGTTTAGCAATCGAAGAAACGAAATTAGTTGTGAAGGGACCAAGAGCTGTTTCCTCAATTGGGTAATTCTCTGCACTTCAGTTTTAGGTACCTTCCAAAG
Organism: Oryx dammah; assembly: GCF_014754425.2. NCBI lineage: Eukaryota > Metazoa > Chordata > Mammalia > Artiodactyla > Bovidae > Oryx > Oryx dammah. The sequence continues at coordinate 53,730,424 of NW_024070200.1, forward strand.
AGGGCAACCCAGAGGCCTCTCTGCAGCAGCCCTGCCTTGCTGATCAATTTCTCAGCATTTAAATTCACCTTTTTGCTGGCTGCCTGAACGTTGTCATTCTGAAACTGCATAAGTTTCCTCTTGTGCCAAGGCCACCTGGGCAAGAGTCTCTCTGTGACTTTCTCTTGCTCTTCTTATGAAAGCAAGCTTGGTGGTGCTGTCTTGTCCAGGGATGGAGTTCACTTAGCAGACTGGCCAGGCATGAGTAAGTGTAACGTCCCCAAAATGATGAGGTTACAGCTGCCTTCCCTATATAAGTAGGCCTGGAAAAAAAAGAAAAAAAAATTCTGTGAATGTTGTTGGCTGGTTAGAAAGAGAGAGAGAGCGGAGATTGGCATGGGTTTCAGGGTCTGTGCCAGGCCTCCTGCAGAGGCTGTGAGAGCCACAGGGACTCATGCTGAGCTGCCCGTGGTCCTTGGATTACAGGGGGCTGGGCCTGCCAGGTGACTGTGGGCAGATGAGTGTGTACAAGGTGGGGAGCCTCTGTTGCCGTGGAGAATTCCACTCTAGACAGTGGCATTTCTCTAGCACCTTACTTCCAGGTTCACAGACACATTTCACTTGCACAGATTTAACTGCACACATCATGGACTCACCATGTTCCTGTGAAGCAGAGTCAAAATACTCGTTGTCATGTCTTCTCACTTCTACTCACCTGGATTTTGTAGTTGTTGTCACTGAGTCACATTCAACTCTTTGTGACTCCATGGGCTCACCAGGCTCCTCTGTCCATGGGATTGCCCAGGCAAGAAGACGACTGGAGTGGGTTTCCATTTCCTTCTCCAGGGGTTCTTCCCAGATCAGGGGTTGAATATGCCTCTCCTGTGTCTCCTGCATTAGCCGGCAGGTTCTTCTGACTGAGCTACCAGGGAAGCCCAGAGTTTGAGGTACTGTGTGCTTAGTCACTCAGTTGTGTCTGACTCTTTGCAACCCCATGGACTGTAGCCCACCAGGATCCTCTGTGCATCGAATTCTCCAGTTCCCATGCCCTCCTCTAGGGAATCTTCGCAACCTGGGGATGGAACCGAGGTCTCCCTCATTGCAGGCGGATTCTGCACTGTCTAAGCCACCATATCCTGTGCGTTTGTGTGCATTAACCCATTTATACACATGTTCTTCTTATACAGGGTTACATCCACCGCATACGGTATTTGGGGGGCACATTCAGGGACATTTTGGTGGTAATTTTGATTATATGGAGCCCAGGTAGATTTAGAACTCAGTCTCCTCTGAAGACAAGTCACCTGTATTTTATTCCCTCTCTGAAATGCCTTTGGTAATCTGATACAAACTCTAAGTTAAATGGTTAAAATTCTCAGGTGGAGAACAGCAAGCACTCGTTGCAGCTGTGACTTATTGGTTGAGCATCGGAAAGCCCAGGATTCATTCCTGTTCTCCTCTTGCAGCTCTGTGAGCTGGGGTTGATCACTTTACCTCTCTGTGCACTGATGTTTGATTTGAAAACTCATAGTGTTTCTGTGAGTATTAACTCAGTCAGCATACATAAAGCACTCTGAACACGAACATGTGGTGAAAAGTCATGAAAAGTGAAAGTGAATTCACTCAGCTGTGTCCAACTCTTTTCGACCCTATGGACGTTAGCCCACCGGGCTCCTCCGTCCATACGGTTTTCCAGGCAACAATACTGGCGTGGGTTGCTGTTTTCTTCTCCAGGGGATCTTCCTGACCCAGGGGTCGAACTCAGGTCTCCCGCATTGTGGGCAGACTCTACCCTCTGAGCCACAAGGAAATCTCAAATAGTCAATAAATACTAGCTATTATTATTATTAATATAATATCGTCATACATATTTACATAAGAACTATGTAGCCCCAACCAATGAGAAATAAAATTATTTTGGTCAAACTTCTGGTTTGGTTTAGTGTATCATACATTCAAATCATTTCCTGTTTTGCTGTGCATTTTGTCTGTGAGGTGAAAAGTTTTTAAAAGCAAGAGATAAGTACTAGTAAATAAATTGCTAATTCTGTTCATTCCCTTATTATAACAATCCATTTCATCTTGTTGTTCAGTTGCTAAGTCATGTCCGATTCTTTGCGACCCCATGGACTGCAGCACACCAGGCTTCCCTGTCCTTCACTATCTCTCGGAGGTTGCTCAAACTCATGTCCCTTGAGTTGGTGATGCCATCCAACCATCTCATCCTCTGCCACCCCCTTCTCCTCCTACCCTCAATCTTTCCCAGCATCAGAGTCTTGTCTAATGAGTTGGCTTTTCACATCAGGTGGCCAGTGTGTTAGAAACTCAGCTTCAGCATTTCATGTTACAGATGCTATAAAAATTATTAGTCACGTGGAAGAGAAATCCACTATAATAATGGTTCTGCTGGCCATTTACAGTCAGTGGGTACTTTGAGGTGAACAGAGAAGGGACGGCACATGGCCAGCCGGGAGGACAGATGCTTCTCTATAGGAGGCCCTGAGGATCTTTGCTCTGGTTTGTGGCCACAGAGTAGAGAAGATTGGGTAGGTCTTCTAGGTTTTTAGGCAGCTGAGAGGCAGGGAAGAGAACATCGGACTTAGAGTCAAAAAGACCTAGGTTTGAACCTGGACCTCTTCCTTACTTGCTCCCAGTGACTTGACTTCTCTGAGCCTCAGTATTCTTATCTGAAAAATGGGATGCTGAGAGAGCCTATCTTACAGATGGTTGAGAGATTGAAATTCAGGGACACGTGATAGAGTACTTCTTGTAGAGTGCAGTGTTCAATAGCTGCTTTACCAATAATGGCATAGTCCTACTCGCTGACCTTGACACAGCAGACATCCCTTCCAGGGACTTGAGGGTGTGGGCTGTTGTGTGTTCAGTTCAGTTCAGTCGCTCAGTCGTGTCCAACTCTTTGCGACCCCATGAATCGCAGCACGCCAGGCCTCCCTGTCCATCACCAACTCCTGGAGTTCACTCAGACTCATGTCCATCGAGTCAGTGATGCCATCCAGCCATCTCATCCTCTGTCGTCCCCTTCTCCTCCTGCCCCTAATCCCTCCCAGCATCAGAGTCTTTTCCAATGAGTCAACTCTTCTCATGAGGTAGCCAAAGTACTGGAGTTTCAGCTTTAGCATCATTCCTTCCAAAGAAATCCCAGGGCTGATCTCCTTCAGAATGGACTGGTTGGATCTCCTTGCAGTCCAAGGGACTCTCAAGAGTCTTCTCCAATTATTTCCTTAATTGGAGAGCTGTTTCTCTGGATGAAAAGTAGCCACATTAAGGCTTCCTCGGGTGTTGGGAGGTGGACGGGGGGACATATGTTGTGGACATATGCTACCTTCTTGCAGCCTTGTTCAAGATGTGCAACCTCAGAGCTCAGCCCTGGTTGCAGGGAAGGGCTCAGGTCCCACTTAGCACCCACTGCTTTCACTTTAGTCCTTTTACAGTTTTCTAAGCAGTGATGCCAGAAGCTCAGCTTCTCTGCACATTGGGGCTGAATCAAATCTCAGAGACAGAGTTTTGGGTGAAGTAGAAGAGAATAGCTTTATAGTTTGCTGAGCCAAGGGGGCAGCAGTGGGCTAATGCTTTCACAATCATGTGTCCCAACTTGGGGAAGACAGAAGTTTTACAGCAGTTGCTCAAAGAAGGTGTGATCCACTCATAGACATTCTTCTAATGAATTGGTGGTTAGGAGTCAGTATCATCAACCTTCCAGTCCAGCTGGTCCGGGGTCTGCATGCTGGTGCAGCCTACCATCATTAATTGTTAATTTCTCCCATTGGAGGGGGTATCAGGCTCTATAGAATAGCTCAAAGATATGGTTGTGTGTATGCCTTGATGAGGAATCAGAATCTTGCCCTAAGGCTTCTCTTGACTGTTTCTCCTGGGTCTCACATCCCCTTCCTTCCCTCATTAACAACTGCTTGAATCTGCCCTTTGGAACTCAGGCAAGGTCATGGAGGCTGCATGAAGGTTGTTCCCTGTAATCAAAGGGATGGGGGACACGGAAAGGCCAGGAGCCCCGCAGGACCCCGCTTGGTATCAGCAGGGCTCAGCAGACACAGTTGTGGGCAGTTTCCTGATTGTGGTCCTTTTTGGTTTCTTGGAAGCAGAGCAAAGGAGATCCTGACAGTCTTGATGCCTGTTTGGTGGACGCGTTCATCAGGGCCTGCGGCTTGGCCGGGGTGTCACACAGCAGGGTACTTACCGCCTGGCACCACTCTCCTCCTGTCAGTGGTTTTGAATCTTCTCTCCCCCAGCCAGGTCAGTCCAGTCCTTGGGAAGGACAGGGCCTGAACTGGGCCCTTCTCAGTCCAGCCAGTTGCCATGTTTATTTTAGGTGAGTTCTTAGGTTCACCTTCAAATGGCACAGACGTCGCAAGAACACACACGCTGAGAACCCATGAGCCCCAAACCCTGGTGGCTCCCTGAGGAAGGAACCTGTCAGCTTTCTAAAGCACTGAACTTTCTGCAGCCACAGTTGTGGAGTGAGCGAGCACAAGAGACTTCTTTCCGGCGGTTTCGTCACAACATGCAGAGCGGAAGTGGCCCGTGGCCCACTGGATGTGGGCAGACTCTCTGTCATCGGCTCTTCCCAGCTTCTTTCAGTTCTTCTTTGTGACTTGAGTCAAGCTCTTCTGAAAAGGGAAGCCCTTTCTGACAGACTGTTTAGTTGCTTGCTGTTTAGTAGAGATCATGGTAACCCAGCCACTTCTTAAAAGACTGGATATTCCTCTCCAAACAGGAAAGAGTTATTTCACTGGCTAAGTTATGAGAGTTGGACATTCGAATTTTCTCATTTATCCCTTCCAGTCCACACTCGTTGGAAATACCTGATGGCAAGAGGCAACATAGGTTGCTGTGGGCCCTGCTGTTTGAAGCAGGGGCAGTGGGGAGGTGTGGGCCCATTCTTCCCTTTGCCGTCATGATGGTTTCCGCTATAAATACCCTGACAATGGCTTTTCAGTACCTCCTCCTTTTGGGGATGTCTTATCCCACCTGGCATCTTCAGTTACAGGTAACACAAAGAGGGCACTTCTAGAAGGAGAGAGTCTTACTTCCAGGTCAGCTTTGGTTGGAATCTTTGCCACGAGCTGGCTGTGGCCTCAGGCCCATCCAAGGAGACAGTGGTGTGGCACTCTCTTCACAAGGATGTGGCAGAAGGTCCAAGCTGTGGGCGGTAGCAACAGCCATTCAAAAGCCCAAAGTGTGCCTCTCTGTTCACGTCTCTATCCATCCACGCTCCCTGTGGGAGTTCTGTACTGCGTGCAGATTCTAACTCATCTGGCGGCTTGCCCTTTGGGACAGGTCTCTGGATAATTAACTTGGCTGTCCAGGTAACCCTTGAAACCACAAAGCTTGTGTGGCTGTCACTTCTGAGCCACCTAAAGCTGTGTAGTGTTAGCAGAAATAGGAAGCTGAGCAGGCTTTCGACAGACAGTCCTGGGGGCTGTAATGAAATGATACAGAACAGAATAGCCAGTTCCTTCCTGCATCTCTGTTCACACAGCCACAGGGAACTGGAGAAAGGTAGAAATGAGTCTTTTCACCTCCATTTCTACACTTGCAAGGTTGGGGAGGGAAAGCAGTGGCCAATCATGGTTTTCAATTAAAGACTATTGTAAAATGTTCCTGCCAATGGTATTGTCTTTCTCTGCACCTTTGGAAAAGGCTCATGTAAAATAGGCTGTTTCTAATTGTTGGCCCCGTCCCCCACTTCTGGCTGCGAGTCTCCATTCTCAGCTGATTGGAATGAGAAATTACCACCTTGAATATAACCAAGTTGAAATTGGAAAGCCGCCCTCTAACTGATTATGTAAGCTTGAAAGTACTGTACCTGAAATCTCATGTTTGAGAATTCCCTTAATGAAGATAAAAATCTCAAAGCAGCACGGACACACCTGTTTTTATTATGTAAGATTCGATTATTGTGATGCAACCTGTATAATAAAGAATGGTGTTGATTAGTTCAGCTCCCGGTTGACTTTTTGGGTCAGAGAATTGTTTGAAGTAGACCCACAGAGGCGCTGAGAGCTCTGCCCCCAGGTAGTCGGCGCCCTGCTCCAGCACCAGCATCCCCCTTTCTCTCCAGGGCTGCAAAGGCTTAACTTAGGTCTGTGGTCACCAAGTACTTAACGCTGCAGGAGGTGGATGTCCACTAAGGTTGGCCTCAGAGATGGCTCATGCCATTCAGCAGAACGTGCGGGATGATCGCTATTGACTGGAGTGGGCTTTATCTTCGGTCATTTCATTTCTTGAAGCACTGCCATCTTGGCACTTGGGATGTTGATGGCACGTGGGGTGGACTTTGTCTTGTTTGCTATAATTGGCCTGTGTTTCAGTGTGGCTCGTGACATCATCCTCTTCTGGGAGCCGTACACGAGGTGGGTACATAGCACAGCACGCTCCAGGGTCAATTTCAGATTCCCAGTCCCCTGAGTTGTAGCCAAGGAGGTTATTTTGTGGCCGTGGTGAATACTGGAAAGAAAAAGATGTAAAGGGAATGAGACCAGTTGAAATAAGTTACAGAAGAGCCTCAGACAGAGCTCCCTTGCAAAAAATTTAGGGCAAGACTCACAATGTGACGTGTTGGGTGGCCTCCCCAGTGCTGGTAAAAACTGTGTTGGTTGCAAGGCTTAATGTACCAACAACAGGTTTTTCAGCCAGACTGCAGGAGGATCTCTTTTGGAAACAAACAACAACAACAAAAAGATAAATTAGTGCCTTCCCTTTACCTTTGCCAGGACTTCCCTGGTAGCTCAGGTGATACAGAATCTGCTTGCAATGCAGGAGACCCAGGTTCAATTCATGGGTTGGGAAAATCCCTTGAAGAAGGGAATGGCAACCCACTCCAGTATTCTTGACCGGAGAATCCCATGGATGGAGTGAGCCTGGTGGGCTACCATTCATGGGGTCACAAACAGTTGGACATGACTGAGCAACTAACACTTTCTCTTTACCTTTGCCAGTGTGGTGGAAATACATATAAATAGATCAAGAAGTCCTTGAGCAGTTTTGCAGCTTTGCTGGCTGCAGCTGGGGACGTCTGCCTTGCTGCCACTGGACTTATAGCGGCGCATGGAGCCAGCAGCCCTTGGGCTCAGTCCAAAGGTAGCCCATGGAACTTGTGGGATGCACAGGTGGATTGATGGTCTAACGGGCCTGTGTCCTGAGGTTGGCCTTAACCTGCGTGGGAGCCCCGATCTTACGTCTGTGTGGAAAGCTCTATATTTGTGAATTACTTGCATCTTCAGCAGAATCAGGGCCCAGAACTAAGTCACTTACCTAAATGTGCTCCAGAGCTGCCAACAGTAGCCAGCCGGCGTGAGCAGGTAAACAGGACGAGTTTTATTTTGGAACATTATGATTAGAAACATGTATAATTAAAAATAATGTTTTGGTGAATGCTGGGGGTGGAAAACACTCATTTCTCTCACTGCCTTTTAAAGCATCCATTCTTTTTTTCTTTTAAATAAAATTGTTTCCTGATAGGAAACACTACCTATCCTTAATCTAGTGAATAGATAAAAATATATGCATTTATATTTATCTGTCTTCTGACACTTTGGATTTCCTAGGGGAATGTTTTCATCATTTAAGAATAATAGTACCAATGCAGCCAATTAAAAATAACCCCAGGGTCCTGGCACCCCAAGCCATCAGGGAAACAATTCTACGTGGCAAGTAAAACATTTCAGATCCTTTGCTTTAAGAAACCTGTCACCTTTGCAGTTGCCTGTCTGTGCCGGCTGAGACCAGTGAGGGTCACGGTGGTCAGCTCAGCTCTGTCGCCTCCTGCTCATTCATTCATTTTTATTCTGACCTCCCCGCACTGGCCCCTGACCCCAACAGAACCAGGCTTCGCCAGCCTGGCAGGATGTCACAGCCGGCTCCGTGAGACCCCCGTGAGGGCGTGCTCCTGGGAGTCCAAACCCGGATCACTGCGGAGTGGGACTCTGTGCCAGGCTTATGCCATGGGCACCGTTCACAGCTTCATCCAGCTCCCTTCTGCTGGCTTCCCACTGTCCTTGTTCAGGGGTTGAGGCAGTGAGTCCTTACCTCCTACAGGCCCTAACAATCCAATCCCATCCTTCACCACAGACTGCATGGTGATTGTTGCTGTCCGAGACCCGTCCTGAGCTCTGTTATATCTCATCTCAGAGTGGGAGTGGGCTCTTTGTGTTTATTTAAACCTTTTCTTCCATGGGGCCTATAGGGAAGTAGGGTCATTCTTAAACATTTTGGGCATCTCAGATGTTAGGCCACCATCAGGTAATATTTTCTCCCTTAGATGTAGAAAGATGTGATGTGTATTAAAGAGAAGGTGGCCTTGACAGTTATCCCTGGGTGGGGAGCTGGACTTAGAGGTGGGAAGGTGGATGAATATAAGTGTATTTTTGTGGGTGTTTCTGAAGGAAGGAACCAGGTGTGGTAAGTAGTCTCCTGGAACTGCCGGAACAAGTCATCACAAATTGAGAGGCTTCAAGCAACAGGTTTCTTTTCTCACAGTCCTGAGGGCCAGCAGTCTGAAACCAAAGTGAAAGCAGGACTGCCCTTCCTCTGAGATGCTGGGAAGAATCCTCTCTTGCTTCTTCCTCAATTCTGCTTCTGGAGGTGGCCCTTGATGCCCGGTGTCTCTTAGCTTGCAGCTGTACCCGCCAATGTATGACTCTGAGGTCCTGTGGCATTTCTCCTCTGTGCGTCCCTCTCCCCTCTTATAAGGTGGCAGTGGATGAGGACCTTACCCTAGTACCGCATCTGACCTTAATTACATCCCTTAAGACTTTGTTTCCTAATAAGGTCACATTCACAGATCCCAGGAGTTAGGTCTTCACCATGTCTTTTGAGGGAGATGGGGGGGTGGAATGCGTTCAACCCATTAGTGCTTCCCAAGTGGCTTAGTAGTAAAGAACTGCCTGCCAGTGTAGGAGATGAAGAGGCACAGGTTCAATCCCTGGGTTGGGAAGATCTGCTGGAGGAAGAAATGGCAACCCACTCTAGCACTCTTGCCTGGAAAATTTCATGGACAGAGGGGCCTGGTGGGCAACAGTCCATGGGGTCACAAAGAGGCAGACATGACTGAGTGACTGAGCACGCGAGCACACACACACACCCACACCCTCCCACCCCCCCACCCCCCATTATGCCAGGAAAGAAAAAGAGCAAAGGACCTGAAAACAGTCTAAAGGTACAAAGGAAAAGAAAGAAAAGGACAAACTCTGCCCTTTTTAGAGTTTGGGAGTGGGTAAGAAGATTATGGGATATTGGTTGGAGAGATTCTCTAAGTGGGAAGGTCTGTCTTAGAGGAAATGCTGCCCTGCGACAATTCCTTGCTTGCTTTCTAGAAGAAAATAACCGTGTTTCTCTCTGTGAGGGGCTGGTGTGGCTTATGGGAGTGGACCTGTTGGATTATTGAGTAGCTTTGAACACGTCCTTTCTGTATTCTGGGTGTAACTGAATGCGGAGATTGCATTAGATAATCACATCATTTGATGAAGGGCAATTTGTGTTTTTTTTTTTTTTTTTTGTGTAATAAAGTTTTATTAAAGTATAAAGGAGATAGAGAAAGCTTCTGACATAGGCATCAGAAGGGGGTAGAAAGAGTACCCGCTTGTTAGTGTTAGCAATGGAGTTATATACTCTCCAGTGAATCCAAAGAATGTCTGGAGGTTGTAAAGACCTCACCAGACCTACTCCCATAATTTACATTTTAAGATAACAGAATTAGCCAGAAGGTTTAATCCAGAGACTGTCCTCAGGCATAATACATAATACATTGTTGTTAAATAATCCTAAGGACTGTAGAGAAGGAAAAAAGTTTGTCCTTTCTTCCTCCTTGAGAATTCCAGACCCCTCTCTCCTTGGGGACCCCTAGACTTCTTATCAACCTGCCTATGAAATGACTCATTCCCCCTTTTTCTTTTAGGAGAATTATGTTGCCTAGGGAAAAGGGGCATCGTTCTCGTTCCATAACTGCTTCCGAGCTGAGGAGGGGCATTGTCCCTAAATTGGCGAGGCAACATATTCTCCTAATCCTCATATTGAGGATATCTGATCCAGGGGCCCCAAATAGTAGTTGGAGAAAGTTGCAGCAGTAGCAGGAGTTTGAGCAACCATTTGTAACTTAAAAGCTTTCATGTGGCTAGAAAAAAATCTAGTTATACAATTACAGATGTAAGGCAACAAACATAGTCATTAAAACAAGTTAAAATCAAAATTAAAAGTCACATTATGTCCGTAGTTAAAGTGCAACATGTTGCACCAGTCCATTTTAGAGTTAGTAGATGTCATCAGATGAAGAAGAGGCATCGCATGTGATTGTTGTCGAAGGTATTCACAGATTTGGAGAAAGTCCTTTCCTTGAAGTGGAGATGTCTACCACGGGAAGTCTTCCACTGATGAAGAGAATCTTTATAACCTCCTTAAAGCCTCAATTCATCCAGTAAAAGTTATCTACCCAAACTTGTAAGCAAGAATATCCATTAGCTTTTGGCATATGAGTAAAATCAATTTCCCAGTCCTCTCCAGGATACTTCTCCCTTCTTTGTAATCCAGATTTTGCTTCCAAATCCTGTTCAGCAGTCACCACGGCATAACCTGCTTTATGCTTTCCATCCTGAACAAAAGAACTGCCATCTGTAAATATTTCCAGGTCAGGATTGTCTAATGGGGTATCCATTAGATCTTCCCGAGCTGCATAGTTTAAAGTTAGGAATTGAGAACAATCATGATCAGGTGTTTCATTTTCCTTCTCAGGAAGGAAAGTGGCAGGATTTAAATTTCCAAAAAGCCTAGAAATACGTGCGAGTGAGCATTATATGTATATGGATGTTGTGTGGGGGTGTGTTTGTGTGCAGGCCATGTCCCCTGTCTGTTACACTTGGGACTTATTCACAACTGATAAAATGTGCAACAGTCCCCATCTCCTCCCTGAAGCCCAGTCTGATTCGGTGAGGTTGACAGACACTTTAGGGCTGTGCCAGCCAGTCTGAGATTTGGCCGGGTCTGTGTTCCATGAGGACCAGACATCTGCCTTCTCACCTCATTCATCTCCGTGGTTTCTGGGTGGACATGGGAGCTGCATGATTCTCGGAATTTCCCAGCACACGCTCCTTGTAAAGACTTCAGCTTGGTCTTTGCCAAACTAATTAACTTGGACAACTTCCTTAAGTGCTATAAGCAATATAGAGTTGAGTAAGGCATGTTCTTGGCCTTCATGGTGTTGATACATTTCAGTGGGGGAGATGGCCTGTTTTTATAATGTTTTCATTAATTACTCATTCATTAGACTGTGTTAGGTCCCAGGCCAGGCAGTGGGGTCAACCCTTCCGGAGCCTCGAAGCTAGTCCGGGTGTGTTCACCCAGGTGGTATGATCTCTGACCATAGCAGCAAAGCGCTGGTGTTGGGGGATGTGGTGATGGAGATGAATTTGAGATGATGAGGGAAATGGTTATGGCTGCAGATGGAGAATAAGTTGCTTGACTTTGTTCAGGGTAGATCTAAGGGAATGAGCAGTCAGGGTTAGTGTTGAAAGAGTCTGGCTAGAGAGAGCCCTTGGATGTGCGGTGGAGTTGGGGAGCCCTGATGGAGCAGAGGCAGGCTGGGAACAGGGGGCCACAGCCACATCCTGGAGCGTGCCAGGGCTGGCACCAGGGAGCCTCAGCTCCAGCCAGCAGTGTGGGGGCTGTTGGTGTCTCTCTTGGCAGTCTTCTGTCCTCATCCCCCACCACCCCACTTTGAAGTAGTGCCCGAAAATGCTGCTACAAGCGAGACTTTGAGCCTGTGGAAGGAGGTCACATCCTCAGATGGGGCTAGGAGCAGGCATGGCTGTGTTGCATGATGGAGCTGAGGGGCAGGAGGTTGCCCCGGGTCCCAGAGCACTGTGCTCAGGGGGTTGGGGGCAGTGGAGAAGGGGGGCCTTGCCATCCACACACAATGACTCCTCTGTCTTCATCCTCTCTCTTGAGTTATCTCCAAATGAGATTTCTGCAAGATGAGCCAGCATTAGGATAGGTCCTCTCCTATTGGAATTAAAAAAAAAAAAAGAAAAACACTTTAGCTTGGCCTTGGATATATCAGTTCTGGATAACTTTAAAGCTGGTAACAGAACAAACTGTGTTCACACACAGGAAACGTCTCCAAGCAAAAAGTGGGCGTGTGGTTTTCAGTTTAAAAATTGGATGGAGGCCATTCAAACTTCCCCTCCTGCTCTCCTTGAGAAGAACTTGGCAAGCTGCTGGGGCGGAGTGGGGCTGGGGTGGGGTGGGGGGGCACTCGTCCTTGGAACAGCCATCATTACGTCTGCTAAAGCTTTGTTTCCTAATAAAGTCACATTTGCAGATCCCAGGAGTTAGGACCCGGGAGAGTCCAGAGAGAAGATATCCTAGAACAGGGCTGGTTAGTGGGATGAGGCCCGGTGACGTGGGGACTAGGAGGCTGGTGGATTTACTGAGCATGTTTGCCCTTCAGCTACAAAGGCTGTCGTGGAGGGTGTGTGGAGTCTGGCTGGAATACCTCCCTGGCCTGTGGACTCACACCTGTTGCCCCACACGGCTGATTCCAGCATGGGCTGAGATGTCTCAAAGCCCTGTGTGGCCACATTGCTTGGCTTTACCATTAACTTGAACTTCAAGTTCATGCTGGTGGCTTTTTTTTTCTTAACACAAAGACCTTATTGTCTTACTTACTATGCAAGGAATGTGTGTGTTAAAATTTTGGAAAATACAAATAATTATAGATGCATTACAAAGTAAAGAGGAAGCAAACATCATCCATGATGCTGTGACCTGGAGACACACTGTTGACTTTTTGCTGGGCAAACTTTCAGTCTCCCGGGGTCTACCCACCCACATTCTTCCACGGCTTTGAGGATGTGGTAGTGAATATACCTACTTCAGATGAGCTTGAGGCTACCAAATGAGGTAATCTATTCAAAGTGCCTAGCCAGCACCTCTCTGTAATATGTTGCTCTTGTTAATTATTTTTATAATAAAATCATATCACATTACACTTTCTGTTTAGAACCTGCTCTTTCCCCTAAACCGTTGCGACCACTTTCTGTTACATTAGACGTTCTTCTCTGGAGTTCTGGTTTTAAACGAAAATGACCTTATGGTAACTAGACTTATCAAGATGGCCATTTTGAAATGTATAGAAAGAATATCAAATCACTACCTTGTACACTGGGAGGTTACATAGGGTTGTAGGTCAATTATATGTTAAAAGTAAACTCATAGAAAAGGAGATCAGAGGTTACCAGAGGTAACCAGAGGCGGGGATGTGGGAGGGAGAAATGGGTGAAAATAGTCAAATTGCTCAAACTTCCAGTTATGTTGAATGAGTAGTAGGGATGATTTGCACAACAAGATAAATGTAACTAACACTGCTGTCTGTTACACACGACGGCTGTTAGGAGATGAAAGCCTAAGAGTTTTCATCACAAGGAAAGAAATGTTTTTCTCCTATTTCTTTCATTTTTATCTGTATGAGAAGATGGATGTTCACTACACTTATTGTGGTCATCATTTCACGACATATATAAGTCAAATCACCACGTGCGCTTTACACTTAAACACAGTTGTATGTCAATTTTATCTCAACATAACTGGACCAAAAAAAATTTTGTAAGAGAATAAGAAAGAAAAATGACCTTCCTGTTTTTGTAAAAATAATGTATGTTCATTATGAAGAATTTTAAAATGAAGAAAACTGAATAAAGATAGTTTCAGTTCAGTTCAGTCCCTCAGTTGTGTCCAACTCTTTGCGACCCCATGTATCACAGCATGCCAGGCCTCCCTGTCCATCACCAACTCCCAGAGTTCACTCAAACTAACATCCATCAAGTCGGTGATGCCATCCAGCCATCTCATCCTCTGTCGTCCCCTTCTCCTCCTGCCCCCAATCCCTCCCAGCATCAGGGTCTTTTCAAATGAGTCAGCTCTTCGCATGAGGTGGCCAAAGGATTGGAGTTTCAGCCTCAGCATCAGTCCTTCCAATGAACACCCAAGACTGATCTCCTTTAGGATGGACTGGTTGGATCTCCTTGCAGTCCAAGGGACTCTCAAGAGTCTTCTCCAACAACACAATTCAAAAGCATCAATTCTTCTGCGCTCAGCCTTCTTTACCGTCCAACTCTCACATCCATACATGACCACAGGAAAAACGATAGCCTTGACTAGACGAACCTTTGTTGGCAAAGGAATATCTCTGCTTTTCAATATGCTGTCTAGGTTGGTCATAACTTTTCCTTCCAAGGAGTAAGTGTCTTTTAATTTCATGGTTGCAATCACCATCTGCAGTGATTTTGGAGCCCCAAAAAATAAAGTCTGACACTGTTTCCACTGTTTCCCCATCTATTTCCCATGAAGTGATGGGACCAGGTGCCATGATCTTCGTTTTCTAAATGTTGAGCTTTAAGCCAACTTTTTCACTCTCCTCTTTCACTTTTATCAAGAGGCTTTTTAGTTCCTCTTCACTTAAGGAACTCCAAATCCTACCATTTAGAAATAATCATGATGGATGTCAGGGTTTGAGAGTGATAATCACCTTTCTACTTCCTTTTTTCACCAATTAAGAATCAATTGGGTGGTAGACCTAACATCAACTACAGGAGTATAAAAGTAGCATCTTGGAATTTATATGGAAACATTTGGAGTTGGGGCTGGAAAACTTAGTTTATGGACAGATTCACGCTTCTTGCTACTTTGCTTCAAGTCAGAGTGACAAGCTGTGTGTCCCTGCAGGGGCAAACCCACTCAGCTTGGCTCCTGCAGGAGCAAAGAATGTGTCTGTCCTGAGGACTATTCACAGAGGAGAGGAAGAGATCGGGCAAGCTTGCTAGGTTTCTTTCTCAGCCTTACTGATTTGGTAAGTCACTCCAGCCCCCTTTGGGGAGGACTGAGTGAGGAAGTTAGAAGAACAGGTGGTTTTTTTTCTCAGTGACTTCTGAAGGTAGAGAGGTTCCTCTAGCATGGATCAAGGTATGAATTCTAGGAGGAGTTTAGAGTGATTCCTCCTACAAGGTGGGAGACCCAGGTTTGATCCCTGGATTGGGAAGACCCCCTGGAGGAGAGCCTGGCAACCCACTCCAGTATGCTTGCCTGGAGAATCCCATGGACAGAGGAGCCTGGTGGGCTACAGTCCATGGGGTCGCAGAGTCAGTCACAACTGAGTGATGATGCTTTCCCTTATAATTAGCAGCAGCAGCATACCATTGCAGAGTTGTTCTGTGCTTACATGGAGAAATGGCAGCTGGCTGGACATACTTAATAAGATATGTGTTCTTAAAATGAAAAGTTTAATTTCAGTCAAGTCTAATAGAAGATGTAGGGCTTCCGTGGTGATTCAGTGGTAAAGTGTCCTCCTGCCAATGCAGGAATCATGGGTTTGATCCCTGATCCGGGAAGATTCCACATGCTGTGGAGTAACTGAGCCTGAGAGCCACAACTAAGTCCACGTACTGCCAAACTGCTGAGCCCACGTACGGCTGAAGCCTGCATACCCCAGAGTCCACGCTCCAGAACAAGGGAGCCCACCACGAGGGGAAGCCCCAGCACCACAACTAGAGAGGAGGCTCACTCGCTGCAATTAGAGAGAAGCCCGGACTGCAAAGGAGACCCAGGGCAACCAGAAACAAATAAACACAATTTTAAGAAATTAATAGAAGATTGAGTTAAAACTGGAAAGAGGCCACTGTTTTCTGCCATTGAACGTTGCTGTAGAGGAGTCCATGGCCAGTCTAAGTTTTTCTCCTTTATAGATTGTTTGCTTATAGATGAGGTGCCTGGGCAATTCTTTTTTAATCCTGGACATATAACTTAGTCACTGTATATGTTACTGGTGCATAACGTGTGCTATACATTTCTGGAACTTGATGTTTTCATTCAGTTAACAGAGTCCATTCTTTATTAATTTCAGGGCAATTTTCTTTTGCTGCCTTTTATACTTTCTTGGTTCTGCATGGTGAGTTCCCTGCTATAACCATGTCAGTTATCTATGTTGGATTGTCTTTGAACTCCTTAGTTATTTGTTTTCCTTTGATTATTTTAATCTCTGATTTTAGGCCTATATTTTCTGTGTTGATGTCTCGCGTCCCTCTAGTCAGTACGTTGGTTCGAAGCCACCTTTCCTTTGTTCTATACAGATTTTATTTTATATATTGGTCTCTAATGTTTATTTTAATCTCCAATTTATTTATTTAGGTCTACAATCTTGTTCTTTTTTGTTTGTGTTTGTTACTATTGCTTTGACTTTTCAGTTTATTGAACTCATAGTCACATAAAGTTTTTATGTTTCAAAGATCCTTTAAGGGGAACCCTCTTCTTGGGTTATGTTTTCTTTTAGGCTGAATACTTGTTTTTAAGTTTTTTCTTTTTGAAGGTGGATCATTTTGAAAGTCTTTATTGAATTAGGTTCAATATCATTTGTGTTTTGGCCCTGAGGCACGTGGGATCTTAGCTTTCCCACCGGGGGTGGATCCCCCAGCCCTGCACTGGAAGAGGACGTCTTAAGCACTGGAGCACCAGGGAAGTCCCGTGACTGCTTTGTCTTTGATTCCGTGTTTCATTTTTCCTTTCCTTCAGGAGTCTGTGTTTACAGCTGCCATGCTTTTTTGTTGGCTTTTTTCCCACTTAGTTCTTGCCGGAGTGAGTCTGCCCAGATCTTTGTAGTTCTGGGTGTGGGTAATTTCTCCATCTGAAGCTTTCTCTTTGCTTCCCCCTGACCGCCCAGTCAGAGTCTGAAGGCTGTTGTTTCTGCTGATGCTTTCTGTGGCTGGAAGACACCGAGCACCCAGGACGAGCTGAGCTGTGGCAGGTGGCACACAGTGTGCGGACTAGCTCTGGCCAGAAGACGTGGGCTTGGTGGCTCTTGCTCCCAGGATCTTTCCAAGGTCCTTTAAGTGGGCTCCGTCTTCCTGTGGGGGTGCTCACCCGAGTATCCGTGGACGGTATTCTGTGGCTTCGCTTCCGCTCCTGGAGCCTTCCCTTCCTTCCCGCAGGGATAAGCAGCCGCATGGCTCACAGCCCCTCCTCAGCCTTTCCTCCCACGTGGATGCTCTCACTTTTCCCGGTGAGAGAAGAGGAATACTCGGATACCTATCAGGGTGCTTTTCTCCAGACATGCGATATTAATGGCAGCTGCTACTGCTAAGTCACTTCAGTCATGTCCGACTCTTAGCGACCCCATGGACTGCAGCCACCCAGGTTCCTCCATCCATGGGATTTTCCAGGCAAGAGTACTGGAGTGGTGTGCCATTGCCTTCTCCTAATGACAGCTCTCGGACATTAATTTATTCACTGGTTCATTTTCCCGAGAGTGGTGGATACAGACTTATGAGCCTGTTCTGCTCTTAGAAATTTTCTTCACTTTCCTTGGGAGGCAGTATTTGGTTTCATGACACTGGGGTGGGTTCATTCTCTTATTTGTTTCTTGACTGGTAATTATTTTATTTTGGATCTCTCCCCACCGCCCCACCTTTCATTTTTGGTTACGTTTCAGAAAAGTGAGATTTTGTGTGGAAGTTTGTACCATTTTCATGGAGAAGTATCATTTTCAAAGGTTGAATGGTGGTGGTGGTTTAGTTGCTCCGTCATGTCTGACTCGTTTGTAGCCCCAACCACCAGGCTCCTCTGTCCATGGGATTTTCCAGGCAAGAATACTGGGATGGGATGCCATCCCCTTCTCCAGGGGATCTTTCCAACCCAGGGATTGAGCTTGTGTCTCTTACATTGCAGGTGGGTTCTTTACCACTGATCCACTGTGTTTTTTCTTTTTTGATCCACTGTGTTTTGTTCTATTTCGTCCCCTTATTTCTGTATGATGGGTTGTTTACAGCTTTGTTTTGCTGATATAAATTCAGATTTCTCATGACTTTATTTTACTTATTAATAAAGTAAAAATACTTTCGTTCAGTTGTCACTCAGTCATGTTCCAACCCCATGGACTGTAGCATGCCAGGCTTCCCTGTCTATCACCAACTCCCAGAGCTTGCTCAAACTCATGTACATAGAGTCAGTGATGCCATCCAAGCATCTCATCCTCTCTTGTCCCCTTCTCCTCCTTCCTTCAATCCTTCCCAGCATCAGGATCTTTTCCAGTGAGTCAGTTCTTCACATCAGATGGCCAAGTTATTAGAGCTTCAGCTTCAGCATCAGTCCTTCCAATGAATATTCAGGACTGATTTCCTTTAGGATTGACTAGTTTGATCTCCTTGCAGTCCAAGGGACTTTCAAGAGTCTTCTCCAACACACAGTTCAAAAGCATCCATTCTTCAGTGCTCAGTATTCTTTATGGTCCAACTCTCACATCCATATATGACTACTGGAAAAACCATAGCTTTGACTAGACGGACCTTAGTAAAGTCATGTCTCTGCTTTTTTCTTCTAAAGAGCAAGCATTTTTTAAATTTCATGGCTGCAGTCACCAACTGCAGTGACTTTGGAGCCCAAGAAAATAAAGTCTGTCACTATTTTCATTGTTTCCCCCTCTAGTTGCCCTGGAGTGTTGGGACAGGATGCCATGATCTTTGTTTTTTGAATGTTGAGTTTTAAGCCAGCTGTTTTACTCTTCTCTTTCACTTTCATCAAGAGGCTCTTTAGTGCCTCTTCGCCTTCTGTGGTAAGGTGGTATCATTTGCATATCTTAGGTTATTGATATTCTCCCAGCAATCTTGATTCCAGCTTGTGCTTCATCCAGCCTGGCATTTTGCATGATGTACTCTGCATATAAGTTAAATAAGCAAGGTGACAATATACAGCCTTGACGTACTCCTTTCCCAGTTTGGAACCAGTCTGTTGTTCCATGTCCAGTTTCACCTGTTACTTCTTGACCTGCATTCAGGCCGGCTCTTCGTTGTGGCTCAATGGATCTTCTATCTTAGTTGCAGCATGCGAGATCTCGTTCCCCAGCCAGGGATCAAACCTGAGTCCTCTGTATTGGCAGTGCGGAGTCTTAGCCACTGGACCACCAGAAAAGTCCCGCTCATGTCTTACCTATTTTACTTTTCACAGTGAAATGGAATAAGGAGATTAGAGGGGATGGTCACTGAGGGGAGGGGAACAGACATTTTGTGAGAGTCTTACATGCGTCAGGAAGTGTGGACGTGGTTGGATTTGACTCTCATGATACCTGGTGGGATAAATACTGTTATTTCTATTTAACAACCAAGGATACTAGGACTCAGGGAATTTGAATGACTGGCCCACATGGACAGAAGGGGTGTTTGATCCTGGGTCCCTCAGTTTTCATTTGCTCTGAAATCCCTTCTCTTTTCTCAGATGACAGCTCAAGAAACTGCAGCTGAATCGAGTGCTTAAGTAGGTTTGATGTTTTCCTATTACTGTAACACATTACTCCTTGTGAGAGAACATGGCTGTTCTTTTTTTTAAATTTTTTAACTGAAGAAAAAGGTCATGAAGATTGAGCATGACTTCATTAGACCAGAGAACTGTGTTATCTGTGTCCTCCTTCCCATGAGTGCAGGGTGTCCTTTACAGGTGAGGCGAGCTTTTGGAAATGAGCTGTTGTCTGTTCCCCAGCCGGTCACAGGGTCCCTGCTCCCAGCGTGTTGCTACCTGCGTGCTCAGCCCTTGACTGCATTCTCTGTCTGAACAGCCAGCCACTCACAAACAAGGGTCATTATGTAATAACTCTGCCGTAACAACCCCCACAAAATTACAGACTGCTCCGTGCCAGTGGGAACAGACACTCTAATTAATGTTCACTTCTTCATCAGATAGACATTTTTCAAAAACGTGTACCTTATTCAAAAAGTGTTTCACCGGACTTACTGAGAATAGATTTATATTTATTGAAAGAGGCCTGTTTGGGGAATCATTTATTTACCATAGGTCTCGGTTTCATTATCGACACCAAAAATGAATACAATGCCACCGTCTTACTGGTGTGGAATGTTTAATAGGTTACAAAGTGTTGTCATGGTTTATGTCATTTAAGCCTTATATAACCCTGGGAGATAGGTGGGCATTTTTTACCCCACATTCATTTTTAATTCTATATTGTAAATTCTCAAATGAAACAAAATTAGAAATTATAGTACAGTGAACACACCTGTGTATTCACCATCTAGGACTGAACAATTATTAACATTTGGCATATTTGCTTCATATATACACACAGAGGACAGAGGACGAGATGGTTGGATGGCATCACCAACTCAATGGACATGAGTTTGAGCAAACTCTGGGAGATAGTGAAGGACAGGGAAGCCTGGTGTTCTGCAGTCCATGGGGATAGCAGAGAGTTGGACATCACTTAGTGACTAAACAACAACATATATACACATGCAAGTATATGAATGTGCATTTTTTAACCACTTATAACTATAGAAATGAAGATACTTCACACCTTAGTACTTTGTTATGCCTCTCCATGAGGTATGATCATTTACCATGAAACCACAACCTTATTATTACTCCTGATAATATCCCCTCATTTCAACTCATGCCTGCTACATTATCAAATTTCTCCAAGTGTTGCCAAAATACCTCCATTGGGCATCGCTAGCTCCAACTCTAGCTCCATCTCTAGAACTCTCTGTCTCTTTTCTAAACAGCCACAAACCGATTAAAGATCTTGCATTTCTTTTGTTATAGGACTTTCAGTCTCTTTTTTTCCAGTTCTTTTTACTGTGATAAAATACATGTAACATGGAACTTACCATCTTTAATATTCCTAGGTGTACAGTTCAGCGACATGAAGTACATGTATGTTGTTGTGTAACCATCACCATTATCCATCTCCAGAACTCTTTGCATCTTGAAAAACTGAAACTCGGAGCCCATTAAACAATAACTCTCTATTCCCTTCTAGCTCCTGGCAACTACTGTTCTGCTTTCTGTCTCTATGATTTGAATACTCTAGATAGCCCATGTAAATGGAATTATACAGTATTTGTTCTTTTGCCTCTGAATTATTTCCCTTCACATACTGTTGAACTGTACTTTAGAATTTCCTTCCTTTTTTAAAAGGTGTGTTTGTTTATTATTTTTGGCTGTGCTGGGTCTTAGTTGCTACACTCAGGCCTTCTCTGCTTGGGTAAGTGGGGTTGCTGTTCGTCGTGGTGCACAGCCTTCTCATTGTGGTGGCTTCTCTGTTACTGAGCGTGGGCTTTCAACACGTGGGCTTCAGTAGCTGTGATGCACGGGCATAGCTGACAAGCGACATGTGGAATCTTCCTGAACCAGCGGTTGAGCCTGTGTCCCCTGCATTGTGAGGCAGCTTTGTAACAACTGGACCACCAAGGAAGCTCTTTCCTTCCTTTTAAAAGCTGAAATAATCTTCCATTGTAAATGTATACTGTAAATATTGCTTCCATTGTAAATATTGCTTGTCCGTTCATCTGTTGGCAGACGCTTAGGTTGCTTACACATTTTAGCTATTGTGAATAATGTTGCAATCGACATAAGCCTACCACTCTCTTGTAATCTAGCATAATTCCCCTACTTTTTGCTACTGATGTTGACTTTTAAAGAGGTTTTCAACTCTTTGCAGAGGTAGGAACCTTCTACAGAATGTTCTCTATTCAGAATTTGTCTAGTTATTCCTTTTGGTTTGATCTAACTTGTCCTCTCATTGAACACTAGTGTTTTTCTTGACTAGATTTGCATTTTATGTTAGGTCACTGGTAAGGCACTCTTCTAAATGCATGCTAAGTTGCTTCAGTCGTGTCTCCCTCTTTGTGACCCCATGGACTGTAGCCTGTCAGGCTCCTCTGTCCTTGGGATTTCCCAGGCAAGAATACTAGAATGGGTTGCCATTTGCTCCTCCAGGGGATCTTCCCAACCTAGGGATTGAACCCGTGTCTTTTATGTCTCCTGCATTAGCAGGAGGGTTCTTTACCACTAGTGCCACCTGGGAAGCCCCACTCTTTTCATTACTTCATATTAAAATGTCTGGTTAGATGTCCCTGGTGGTCCAGTGGTTAAGGCTCCATGCTTCTACTGCAGGTACCACTGGTTCAATCCCTGGTGGGGGGACTAAGATCCTGCTTGTCAACACATCCAAAAAAAATAAATAAAAATAAAAGTGACATCTACAATATTAATAAAATAAAATGCCTGGTTGTCCCCTGTTCCTGGTGCTAAGGTTGACTGCTGGGTTGAGATGGGTAGTGACAGCCAGACCTCCAAGTGGAAGGCATGTTTGTTCTCTTGAAGCTGGTATCTTCTGCGTGCTTGCTGAGTTGCTTCAATTGTGTCCGACTCTTTCTGACCCATGGACTGCATCCTGCCAGGCTCCTCTGTCTGTGAGATTCTCCAGGCAAGGATACTGGAGAGGGTTGCCGTGCCCTCCTCCAGGGTATCTTCCTGTCTCTTTATGTCTCCTGCATTGGCAGGTGGGTTCTTTACCACTAGTTGCACGTGGAGAGCTGCTTTATTGGTAAAAATAACCTCTCTTGTTTGTTGAGTGTCTGCTACGTGCCCGATGCTTGACATACGCTATCCTATTTAGCCTTCACTGTTGTCCCCGTGTATAACTCAGTGTGGGGACCCAGTCGCCCCTCTGCTATGAAGACACTTCTCAGGCCTCTGCTGCACCTACTTTCCTCCTACGGTGGTCACAGCCTTTCACCCAAGGCTGACTGGCATGATATGGGCCCTGTCTCCCAGGTTATAGATTCCTGGAGTCTAACCCCAGCTCCAGCCTTCAGGCATGACTCTGGGTTGGTTTTTCAGCCTCCAGACCTCAGTGTCCTCATCTGTAACTTGGAGAGAATAAAAGTTCCCAGCTCAAGGGGTTCTTGCAGGCGTGAATGGACCCATCAGATGTGAAAGGCTGAGTACAGTGGTTGGCACACATGCCTAGTGAATCTCGGCCTCATTCTCACTGTCACCCCTTCCATGGGTCCCTGAAGACAGTTGTCGGCCCTTTTTGCCCCGAGGGTTTATGGTCAGTACCATAGGGGAGGGATGGCTGAAAATCAGGAGCCGAATTGTGCAGAAGGCTCTTGAGCAGGGTCTGCAAACTGTGGCCCGTGAGCCAGATCCAGCCTGCAGACAGCTTTGTGAGCGCCGTGTTTTTGGAACATAAACACATGGGTTCGTGTCCAGGTCCTTGTCTTCAGCTCCATCTGTGATCCAGCAGCAGGGGTGGTTGTGACAGAGACCACGTGGACGGAAGCACCTTAACTGTGTACCGTCTGGTCTCTTCCAGGGTTCACTTGCCAATCTCTGCTCTGAAAGTGATCTTGCGGCAGTGAGCTGTCCTGAAGACCACTAAGAGAGATCTTAGTTCCCTGCCCAGGAATTGATATTGAGCCTGGGTTGCCTGGATGAAAACCAGGAATCCGAACTACTAGACCACCAGTGTCTGGAGGCTAGACGCAAAGTGGCCCTGGCTCTTACCCCCCGATTGAAGGCAAGAGTGTTTCCAGGAGACAAAAACCAGAGAGAGGGTTTGGGTATGGTGTCATAAATCAGAAGCAGGGTGGAAATACACATCCAGAGAGCAAGGGTATGGGTGTCCTTCCTAACGAGGAGGAGCACAGTGAAGAGGGGATTTAAACCCCTCATTTAGGACAGTCCTTCCGGGTCTTGTTTACCTCTTTGACCAAGTACCTTTGGCCAATTTCCTTGTTTCTTTCTTCACACCTGACTGGTCCTAGGACCCTACCCAACATGGGTGCACAACTTTTTGCTAAGGTGGATCCCACCACTGTAGGTGGATCCCACTGTAGGTCTGCCAGTGCATGTCCACACTTTATTAAGGGTTGGCACCCTCTCCCTTTTTGACCCCCAAGGAGCCTTCCTGCGCATGTGCAGATAGGAAAGACTTCCTTGACCTCAGGGGTGGTCATCTTATCTCTTCACATCAGCAGAGCTAAGCTTCTGCCACTAGCTTTGTCCTTGGAGTGTCTGGGTGAGAGGAAAGCTTCAGTTTCACTCCGCTTGACAAACACCAGCTGTCCAGCCCAGGGGCCCGTCTATCTCCAACCTACAAAACATAAATAGTCCTTAGAGTTGTGGACTCATAGGGGGATCCCAGCTCCTCAGATGAGATGCTGCCTCCTACTGAACCTCCGCCTTCAGCTTTCTCTCCTGACTTGACCTTTCCCAGTGGCCCCAGGCTTCTGGACTCAGACCGTAAGGCTGGCTCTGGCCTCTGGACGGGGCTTTCTGCTGATCTTAGGCTGACCTCCCGCAAACAGAGGACAACGTGTGGTCACAGGTATTCTGAAGGCCCCAACCTGGAGACGTTCCTGGACTGAGCCGAGATTTGACCTGGCCTTTCGGTCGAATTGGCCTGATGTGTTTTGCAGGGTTTCTCCCACGTGGCCCTGCAGGCCGCAACATTGAGCTCCCCTGGGCTGGCCACCTCGTGTGGATGTGGTCTGTGTGGCAGGAGTTGCTGTACCCCAGGCCTTCCTTCTACTCACATTCCTGGTTATGAACACTAACAGCTAGTTATAGATATTTTACTTTTGCCAGTATGTTTGGGGTCCTGCTGTTTGACACGGATGGAACCAGTTCAACTCCGCGGAGTGAGAAATCCCATTTCCATCACTTTCTTCTGCATTTGGACTGAAACAGACCACTTTCCCAAAGTCATTTTCTATTATTTGTGACTTGTATCGTTTGATTTATTTCCTGGTCTTTAAGATAGTTTTTATTGATCTGAGGCATTAAATTCTGATGGGAAAGAATTTCTTCCCTTATATTTTATGCTGTGGCCTTTCATGTCAACGTATGGCAAAACCAATACAGAATTGTAAAGTAAAATTTAAAAAAAAAAGTATGTAATGTTTTAATTAACTTGGCATGAAGCCCCTGCAAATGATGATGGCAGTTCTCTGTGTATATATTTTTTAAAGATTTTTTTATTTGGACCATTTAAAAAATCTTTATTGAATCTATTGCAATACTGCTTCTGTTTTATGTCTTGGTTTTGGGTTTAGTTCCCCAACCAGGGATCGAACCCACACCTCCTGCACTGGAAGGTGAAGTCTTAACAACTGGACCTCCAGGGAAGTCCCATTTTTGTATATATTTTTAATTTTTATGTCCAGCCCTGCTCTCTTCTCTCTCTTGCCCTTAAAATATTTAAGGTGTTTGTGTTCTGTGATGCTACCATAGAAATTCAAGATCTATTTATTGAGCTTCTGTGATTTGCCAGGCCCTTTTGCCAGCCATTATCAAAACACACAGAAATCTCTGCTCCAAAGGAGCTTACATTGTAATACTTTCCGCAAATGTTTGTAAATCACATCAGAACAGCAACAAAGGCCGAGATTCTTGGAAGAGTGAGTATGGACGGCTGGATGTAAAGACCCCTTTGTGGAGATGGGCAGGAGCGGAACATTGACGTGGACTCCACAGAAGAAGTGGGATTGTCGGTGCAGGGAGAAGGCGTGCGCTTAGGAGAGGAGGGGTGATGTCTGAGAGGAGGGCTATGGCTCTGGCAGTGGCCCGCTGTGGAGAAGGGGAAGGAAGACGGTGCCATTGGATGGAGGTCACAGTGAAGTAAAGGAAGGCCTTGAATTCTAGACTCAATCTCCTAGGCAAAAAAACAAAAAGAGTTTAGTTTTCCAAAAAGTCATCTGTGAAGGGACTTCCCTGGTGGTCCCGCAGTTAAGAACTCCACGCTTCCAACTGAGGGGGCCAGTTCAGGCCACCCCTGGCCAGGGAGCTAGATCCCACATACCATAATTTAGAACTAAGACCCAGTGCAGCACCCCCCAAAAAAGGGCGGCGAGGGGGTGTCTATGGAAAGAGGTGTTTTAGGAAGAGAGTAGCTCAGGGGGTCTCAAAACCATGGGAGACCTGTAATCTGCCCTGAGCACGAAGCCAAACGTGTGTGTGAAGAGGGGTGGTGCACAGGTCACCTGCCCCATCCTTGGTGCACTAGATGGCAGGTCCACACAGATATTGTCCTGGGGAAAGACTTCTATCTGCAGCTTTACTGAAACACAGAGCACCAGCTGACAAAATGGGGCAAGAGCTAGAATCCCAGAAGTAAAGCCATCATCTTGTGAGATCTTAAGCAGGGTGTGGGTTTGGGCGTCAAATTTGCTCCGCGACTCCAGATGCGTTCCTGGTCCTCGGTGGTGGCCAAAGGCAGCAGCAGAAGCGAGTATTAATGGCTCCTTGGGCGTCTGCAGGTCAGGCAGTCATCACACAGTCTTCTCAGCACAGGCCCCCGCAGTGCAGGGACGGGATACGCGATGGAACCTCCGGAAGCTTCTGTTAAGTATCTTCAGTGTCAGGTCTTAAGAGTGACATTTTGACAGGGGCAGATCAAACATTCTCGTGTGTTTTAAAAGCAGACTCCAGTGTTATGTCAAACCATCCAGAATTGTCACCTCCTCCCTGCCTTCCCTACAACTGAGAGCATGGATTTTCACGTCCAGAAAAGTCTTCATTCACCAGCATCCGAATAATGAGATACGGACAGCAACTGAAAGAAGTACCCACACTTCACCAAAAGGGCCTTATGCTAAAACAATGTTGCGTTTCCTGGAGATTTTATCCCTTTTTCTTACATGTTGGAACTAAGAATAGAGGCTTTTCCCCTATCAGTTTTCTTCACTTCTTTCTTGTAAGCAGTTACATTCTTCCTGGCATTCAAATATTTCTGAAATAGCTATTCCCAGACATAATAACAGCATAACTGTAAAACAAAGTATGTGACTCTGATTTGAAACTCAGCTCATGTTGTATCTGTGCTACTGAACACTCACTTATTTTTGGTAAATTTTTAATTTTTTAATTTTTATTTTATATTGAGATATAATTTACAGTTGGAGAAGGAAATGGCAATCCATTCCAGTACCATTGCCTAGAAAATCCCATGGACAGAGGAGCCTGGTAGGCTACAGTCTATGGGGTCGCAAAGAGCCAGACACGACTGAGCGACTTCACTTTATAATTTACAGTGCTGTGTTACTTTAAGGTGTACAGCAACGTGACTCAGTCATACATGTACATATATCTATTCTATTCTAGATTCTTTTCCAGTATAGGTTGTAACAAGAATATTGAGTAGAGTTCCCCATGCTCTGCAGTAGGCCCTTGTTGATTACCATGTTTTGTGTATATATGTTAGTCCCGACCTCCTAATTCATCCCCTTTCCCACCTTCACCACACGTTTACCTGTGTGTGTTGAATGGGGCAGCCATGCTTCTGAAGGCAACTGTGTAACACTGTGACATGTTTGGTTTGTATCATTTATTGTGTCTGCCTCCCCCCTCCCCTGTTAAAGCCATCATCTGCATTTTCTACTTTGAAGTACATTAGTTACCATGGAAACAGTGATGTCATTGGAGGGGGTGAGGGTTGGTAACATCTGCATGGACAGTATCAGATCATTTTATTTAATGGTTTGAAATTTATTCCACACTTGGGGAAGACTAGGAGTATGTTTGAGAGGATAGTGTGCTTATGCACTTGGAGCTAGTATGATGTGTATACATGCAACTAAAGGCTGCATTTGTGTGATATTTAGGTTGCACACAAAAATATGCCTGAAAATTAAAGAAGAAAAATACAAAGGAAAGAAATAGGAAGGTCAAGGGATTCATATCATTTCCAACTGCCCAGGGCCCATGGTTACAAAAAAGATGCCTAGAGTTCCCACTATAGATATGATTCATGTAAGCCATGGTCCATTTTTCTCATAAAAATACTGTGATAAGTCTTTGTCTTTCTGAGTGAAACTCACATTCCAGGTGTTGGTTGATTAATTCTGATGTGCAGCTAAATTTTTGCAAGAACCATAAAGAGGTGCCAGTGATCTCAGAAGCTGTGTGTGACGGCAGAGGTGGTGCCAAGGAGGGCACCTACGTCCCTTTAAGTGCTCAGGGCTCTGCAGCGTGTCTGAATGAGGCTGAACTGTGCTCTCCTTTGACCTGTGCATCCTTTTGTTAACTTTTAATTTTGAGCCAGTTGTACATTCACTGGCATATATAAGAAATAATGCAGAAAGATACAAATACAGAAATAATACAGAAATTAATATGGGTTATTTTTAATTAACATAATTAATACAGAAATAATACAAAAATATGCCCAGTGGAACATAGTGCATAATAATTGTTGTTTAGTCTCTCAATCATGTCCGACTCTTTTCTTTAGACACTCAGTCGTGTCAACCCCATGGACTGTAGTCTACAAGGTTCCTCTGTCCATGGACTTTGCCAGGCAAGGATACTGGAGTGGGTTGCCATTTCCTTCTCCAGGGGATCTTCGCAACTCAGGGATTGAACCTGGGTCTCCTGCTTGGCAGGTGGATTCTTTACCACTGAGCCACCAGATAACCGGTCAGAAGTTGACATGGCGGCAGTTCACCTGTTGGCTTTTCTGGTTTTACATGCACTCATGTGTATGTGTGTGCGAACTTAGTCTTTGCAGTTTTATCTCATGGGTAGAGTCCTGTGACCACCACCACAGTCTAGGTACAGACCAGTCCCACCTTACGGATCCCTCCTTCTACCCTTGTAAAGCCTCACCTCCCCTAATCTCTAACCCCAGGCCACCCATACAGCCGTCCCACAGTATGTGAGGGTGATTGATTCTAGGAACCCTCGTGGATGCTCAAGTTGGCATGGTATAGTCAGCCCTTCGTATCTATGGATGCAAAGCCCACAGATATGAAGGGCCGACTATAATCCATTCTTCATCTAGGGAGTGTTGTCATTTCGGACTGTTATGTAAATAGAATCTATATGGCATGCAGCCTTTGGGATTAGCTTTTTTTCACTCAGCATAAATCCCTGGAGATCCATCCAAGTTGTTGCTGGTATCAACAATCCATGGATTTTAAGTTCTGAGTGACATTCCATGGTATGAATGGACCACCGTTAATTTAAACATTCACTCCTTGATGGACACTGGGCTGTGTTTATTGTTTATCTTTTTAAACTGAAATCCTTGAGAGAGGGCTTTGGGGGGTCCTAATAGCACAGAATCAGTGAGTGTTTTTAAGGTATCCAGGACTTTTCTAAAGGTCTCTCTCTAGAGCATTTGTTCAGTCATTAAGTCATGTCTGACTCTTTGCAACCACATGGGCTGCAGAATTCCAGGCTTCCCTGTCCTTCACTATCTCCTGGAGGTTGCTCAAACTCATGCCCATTGAGTCGGTGATGCCATCCAGCCATCTCATCCTCTGTCATCCCCTTCTCCTTCTACACTCAGTCTTTCCCAGCATCAGGGTCTTTTCCAGGGAGTCAGCTCTTTGCGTCAGATAGCCAAAGTATTGGAGCATAAGGCCCAGATTATTTATTAATAAAAGAAAGGAAGGGGCTTCTCAGGTGGTGCTAGTGGTAAAGAACCTGCCTGCTGATGCAGGAAACATAAGGGAGTTCAATCCCTGGGTCAGGAAGATCTCCTAGGGGTGCACATGGCAGCCCACTCCAGTATTCTTGCCTGGAGAATCCCATGGACAGAGGAGCCTGGTAGGCTACAGACCCTGGAGTTGAGAAGAGTCAGACATGACTGAAGCAACTTAGCATAGCATAGAAGGAAGGAATAGAGAGAGGCTATGGAAACCCAGCAGAGCGGGCTGGCCAGGCCATGTGTTGGGGAACTTGATATTCTTATATTAATAGTTGTTTCCCCTGTAGAGGGAAGCAGAAGCAACCGATGCTCTAAGACCTGTGTTTAAGTATCTGCATCCCTCTCCCAGCATTGATGGAAACAGGTATTTTTTCTGATCAAAGAAACTGTAATACCAACTACTCAGCCTGCTTGGTCCCCTGATCCCTTTGTGGGGAAGATGAAAACCTAAATTCTTGTTCTGAGACAGGTCACAGAGGAAATTGTTTTCTTGATCTCATTGATTGATTTTCATCTGGGAAGTGTTCTACTTGGCCTTTTCCAAACTATGCCCCAGGATTGGGGGCACATGACGGAATTTAAACACCAAAATCATCCTCGGAGTATCAGCCATATGCCCGTGTTTCTGTATTGAGATTCATGGGAAGCAGCCCGAATAACAAACCCAGAGATCT
Source organism: Oryx dammah (assembly GCF_014754425.2). Lineage (NCBI taxonomy): Eukaryota > Metazoa > Chordata > Mammalia > Artiodactyla > Bovidae > Oryx > Oryx dammah. The sequence goes on from NW_024070200.1 coordinate 53,760,373, forward strand.
GACGTTGCTTTACTTATTTAAAGACTTTTTATTTACCCTGTGTTTTATGCAACCAGCGGGGTCTCCCCTTGTCCTCTGAAAGTTTAAGCTATTGACCTAAAGAAAGGACAGATTTTTAACACTGGGATTGAAGGTTTGAAAGCCACTCAGAGAAACCTGGCGTATTGGAGGCTTTTAATATCAACGACTGTCGGTCAGACTGTCAGCTCTCTGACTTTTAGAACTGAGCAGTGGAAGCAAGCCCCCTGGGAAATAAGCAGTGTGTAGAAATGGCCCACAGGGAAACAGATGTTGCCTTTGGCCTTTAGCCCAAATGTCAGGAGATGGTTTTCATAGCATAAGCGCCATGATTTCTTTCATGATTTTTTTTTTTTAATGTGGACCATTTTTAAAGACTTTATTGAATTTGTTATAATATTGCTTCTGTTTTATTTTTTTGTTTTTTTGGCCCTGAGGCATGTGGGATCTTAGTTCCCTGACCGGGAATGGAACCCCCTGCATTGGAAGCCAAAGTCTCGCTCTCTTTTTTTTAAATCGGGGATGACCCAGAGAGATGTTGTGGGGAGGGCGGTGGGAAGGGGGTTCATGTTTGGGAACGCATGTACACCCGTGGTGGATTCATGTCAATGTATGGCAAAACCAATACAGAATTGTAAAGTAAAATAAAAAATAATTTTAAAAATAAATAAAAATTTTATTAGTTTGGTTGTGCTGGGTCTTTGTGGCTGTGTGCAGGCTTTCTCTAGTTTTGTTGAACAGGGGCAGCTCTCTAGCTTTGGTGTGCTGGCTTCTCGTTGCAGTGGCTTCTCTTTCTGCAGAACATGGGCTCCAGAGGCAAAGGCTTCAGCAGTGGCAGCAAATGCCAGCTCAGTGGTTGTGGCACACAGGCTTAGTCGCTCTGTGGCATGTGGGATCTTCCCAGATCAGGGATTGAACCTGTGTCTCCTGCGTTGGCAGGCAGGTTCTTTACCGCTGAACCACCAAGGAAGCCCTAAAAGGCGGAGTCTTAACCCCTGGACTGCCGTGGAAGTGCCAAGCACTGTGATTTCTTTGCCTGGAAATCTGGCCCTCATCTTCTAATATTAACCTGGGATATCCTGCTTGAGTGGGGTAACCCTGCCCCTCCCTTCCATCACCCCTCTACCACTTCCCGCCAGGTCAGGTGCCCTTATCCTGATGCCTGCTTTGCCACTGACCCCATTATAACACAAACCCCTTAAGATTCGTGCCTTGAAGTACAGTTGCCTCTTGCTGGGAGTTTGGTTCTCAAGCAGCTTGGGACACCAAGCTTGTGTGTGGTGGAGGATTACCCAGGAATGCTCCTCAGCTGTCTAGAAGGTGAGTAGTGCATGTAGGGGTTGTGCGGTGTGAAAAATGCTTAGCCCGCAATCACACTTAGCATCAGAGAGATGCGTGTACTAACAGAGGGCACATGAGGACAAATGCTTAGCGGGAGGACTGGAAGGTCACATCTCCCTTCTCAAGCACAAGTTCAGGACGTGCCTCTGCTGAGTGGAACTGAGGATAAACCAGTCACACTCTTTAAATAATGTATTCTTGAAGCCGAGTATTTGCTTATCTTTGTGTTCTCAGCTCCCACCTCAGAGTTGAGCATGTGGTGGTGTTTGGTAAATATTTGCTAAATGAATGAATGAATAATCAAGAAGGGATAAGTGAAATTTAACTAATAAGGAATGGATGACGGGGTTTCCACCCTCCACTCCCACAGCCACTGTACATGACTTTTCAGCCCCACTCTGGTTTTACAGAACATGTTCAAAAAGTATAATCCCATCAAAGCCAGTCAGTTATGGACTAGAAAGAACTGGAGTTTTCTTTGCAATTAGGTGGCAACTGGTATCCCAATGAGCTGCAATACCATCTTATTCTTTAAGAAGTCAGTTGGGCTCTTGATCTGAGCATCATCTTCTGAGAAACCACCTCCGTGCCTTGAGAGTGAGATAGAGGAAGAAATGAACGCACAGGCTGAAACACAAAAGAAAGATGAGGCAGAGATCCAAGCAAACGTGTAAACCGTGGAGGCCACGGAGGCAGAAACAAGGGACTAGGACTAGCCAGAGGCTAGGAACACTGGTACAAATTGCTGGACGGCACGCCTTCTGTCTAGAACTTGTCACAGTGGATCTGGAACATATATGCCCATTCTGGCTGCCCCAACCCTCGAGACCCGCCTTGCTCATTATCAGAGCAGCTCCTTTGGGTCCTTTGCCCTGAAGCTGTGGCATTCTGAGCTAGTTCTGTTCTCAGTTGTGGCTGAATGTAACATGTGTACCATGAATCATCCCTTTTACTGTCTTAATGGAAGAAAATAAAAAAGAAGTTGGGTGGGCTGTACTCACCATGCCTGGTGAGTCAAGGAATGGTAGATGGGCTGCCAGTCATGGTGTGGCCCGGACCGGCGCCTGCTGCTGTAAACCGCCAAGCAGCAAGGTCTTGGGAAAGAGCCAGGGGCTCCAACTGTTCACATTACAGACTTCCCTATCAGCTTATCTTGATCTTCAGGTTGCCAAGATGCTGTGAGGGCAGTGGATAATAAAATAACTCCCTCTTTCCTCCACACTCTCCATTTTTTCTTTCTTTTTTCTTTTTTAACAGCTAGCAATAAATGGGCTGGCTTTCACCTTCACCAAGTGACTGGGTTGTTTGCTTTGAGACATCTGCTCATCTTAAGAGTAAAAAGAGAAACTTGGTTCTGAGACTCCAGAATTCTCTCTTTCTGGTTTGCTTTTTCACTCCATCAACTGAGGGACCAGAGGGAATGTCAGAATCCCTAGGCTTCTCAGTAAAAGACAGGCCTGTTCGGGGTCAGAACCATGCAGTCTCTGCCTGGCCTTCTTGCTCTAATACTGGAACTCGTGGATGATATGGGACCACCAGGCTTTGGCTTTGTTGGGATATTTCGTTCGGGATTTTTTTTTTCCCCCAGACCATGCAGCATTACTTCCCTGACTAGGGAAATAATTTTAATAATAAATAACATTTCTGTATAGTGGAAATGCAGAGTCCTAACTACTGGACCACTAGAAAAGTCCCTTTGCTGGGAAATTTAGAATCTGCCACATGTTTAACATTCTTGCGTCTCCTTACACATAGCCGTCATTTCCACAGGGATTTCTCTTTGCAGTTATTTGCAATTATTTTATGTCATTATGTAGCCTTCAAATTGCTGTTGGCTATAAATTCCAAGTTGTGATTTATGTCTCTTAAGTACTAAGGCAGTCCTTTCGTACATTATTCATACTCTTCTAATTAATTATTTCATGTGCTTGGCTGATTTGTGTGTAGAAATTTTGGTTCCGAATATTTTCCAAACAGAATCGTATTGGTCTTATCTCTGAGTGCAGCATCTTCTCATATCATGTTGTAGCCGTGTGATTCTACACCATGTGGCATGAACTGTGCTAAATGCTTTTTATTTATTGTCCACTTCATCCTCCAGTTAATACACCCACAGAAATTCTGCACAGAGTGGAAAGTTTGGTCACCATATCATCATATAAAGTCACGTGAATGACCAAATAGTGGTCCAAAGAATGATAAGCATAATTAGAGAAAAGCAAATCAAAGCTACAGTGAGGTACCATCTTAAGCCAGTTAGAATGGCCATCATTAAAAAAAAATCTACAGGTAACAAATGCTCGAGATGGTGTGGAGAAAAGGGAGCCTCCTTCACTGTTGATGGGAGTGTAAATTGGTGCAGCCACTATGGAGAACAGTATGGAAGGTCCTCAGAAAACTAAAAATAGAACTGCCGTATGATACAGCAATCCCACTTCTGGGAATATAGCTGGACAAAACTGTAATTTGAAAGGATTCATGTACCCCAGTGTTCACCGCAGTATTGTTTACAATAGCCGAGAAATGGAGGCAACCTACATGTCCATCGACAGACAAATGGATAAAGAAGACACGAAGCATGTAGCAATGGAATATTACTCAGCCATAGAAAAGGAATGAAATGATGCCACTTGCAGCAGCATATCGTCTTAAGTGAAGGAACTCAGAAAGAAGAAGACAAATACCATGTGATATCACTTATGTGTGGAATCCAGAATATGACCCAAATGAACTTACCTATGAAACAAGCTCACAGACACAGACTTACAGTTTCCAAAGTGGGGCTGTGGGGGGAAGGAGGGGTGGGGAGTTAGAGACAAACTGTTACATATAGGATAGGGGAACAACAAGGTCCTACTGTGTACCGCAGGGAACTATATTCAGAGTCCTGTTAGGAACCGTGATAGAAAACAACATGAATAAGAATGTATGTGTCTGTATAACTGAATCACTTTGCTGTACAGCAGTAATTAACACAACATTGTGAATTAACTATACTTCAATAAGCTAAATTTTAAGAAAAGAATGGTAGGAATTGCGACAGTGTCTAACACTGTTTTATATGCTTTAATCTCTTTAATCTTCTCGAAACCTTCTGAAATAGTATAACTGTTGTCCTTATTTCATAGCTGATTATGAGGTCCTGAGAGATTAGAAAACTTTCTCAGTGTCATACAGCTTGAATGTGGCAGCACTAGGTACCAAAAGCAGAATTCTGACTCCTGAGCCTTTCCTTCTAAATAATAAAGTGTTGTTTTAAAATAACAAAACCATTATTCATGTCTTCAACGGAGATCCCGTGAATCACTAAAATTGGAAATTATTATGAAACGTTCATTTTCTCATATTAAATAGAGTTTGAGTGATTTTCAAATTTGCATCCTTTCTAGGAAGCCTGAATAATTAAATTCCAGTTCTAATTTTGACATTTCCTTTTTGATATCATCGGAATCATTGGTTCAAAGCGAACATTTTGGGAATGCCTGCTCCATGCCAGGCCCTGTGCTGAGTATTTTTCATCTGTTATCTCATTTAATTCTCATAATACCATTATCCTTTGAGAGCTGAGGAAACAGAGCTGCGCCGAGATTTAGTTCATCAGGGCCCATCCCAGTGGCTTGGGTTCCATGGCTGGAGACCTCCCTGGCAAACTCACCTGCTTTCTAGGAGTATAGTGTCAGAGGTCCTTTCCCAGTGCATCAGGAAGGATTCCTGAGAAAAAGTACAATCATGTGGGCTATCTGATTCCTGCTCATTTAGTCAGAAAAAGCCTATACATCTCATGTGGGGCCCAGGAAGGAAGGGGCTGATGCTGCCATCGGCTCAGGGGGTTGAGTCTCCCCTCTGCTCTGAGCAGCTGCTCAGATGATCCACATGGAGCTGAGGTGGTGGCCTTCTTTGCCCCTCCCTACATCACTGGCCAGCTGCAGATCCGGCTGTGTATTTATTGATTTCTTAGATATTTATTTGTTTCCTTGGCTGTGCTGGTGGGTCTGAGTTGCAGCATGCCAACTTGTAGTTGATGCCTGTGACCAGGGATCAAACCTGGACCCCTGCGTTGGGAGTGCAGACTCTTAGCCATGGACCACTAGGGAGGTGCCCTGGCTGTGTCTTTTCTCCCATTGCCATGCTCAGTCTGTGGGTGAGCTCAGAGGTCAGGAGCTTCAGAAGCTCCTGTTAGGAGACAGAGGACACTCAAGGGCAGAGTGCCCTTCTCCACACGGCCCTGGCTCTGACACCTCTGGTAGTAGCTGGGAAGGTGCCTCTTCCTTTCAGCATCCATGGTCTGAACTCATGTTACAGGAAAAGAGACCCCTTCTGTGTTGGGCAGCTGGGCCCAGAACCATGGTCTTCTAGTGATGCTTAGCATGAGACCTTGGAGGGAGGGCGAGTGTGTGAAGTCCTCCCAACACCTCATGCCTGGGGCCCTGCATGAGTATGAACTTGGACCTGGTGACTTGCCTCTTTATGCTTTGCCTGTCCAAAGAGAGATGTAAAAGCCAGGCTGCTGGAATCAGGGCTGTTTCTATCAGCTGACCCTGTTTCTGTGCTTGCTGACTGCTAAGTCACCTCAGTGCAGGGATGCATTCAGTGTCCTGATCTTTACTGCTTTCTTCTCAGGACCTCACGCTGGCTCCATCAGTCTGAGTGGTCCAGCGTAACTCCAGACAAGAGTTAGGGTGTGATGTGATGGCCGTTTGTTGATTCTCTTTGAAAGTCATGAAGATGAGGGATAATAGGTGTTTAATGAGCTCCTGCGGGGTGGCAGGTGCTGACAAGTACCTACAGCCTCCATTTCTAATCTCGCAATTGATATATTATCATTCAGAACCTGAAGCTTGGAGGTCAAAGGATTCTGCTTACCACAGACAATGCAATTGATGGGTTGAGGGAGCGGGAGTTAATTTCCTGCATGCATCCGTGTGGTGGCCAAGACTCACTCGCCCAGTGGAATCTGAGCTGGCTTTTATGGCCTTTTGTAAGAAAGCTCGGGGAGACCAAGGTGCGTGAACAGCAGGTGTGCATCATTGTCACTGCTAAGCACTTATTCCTTAGCTCTGGATCACAGATGTGGGTATTAGAAATGCCTTCAGTTGCAGAGTTGATACAGAACATGTGAATAGACTGATGATTCTTGGCTTTGCTCGTCAATATTTTCCTTTTCTCATGTAGAATACTGTCATCTTTTCCCCTCTTCCTTCCCTGGACCTTTTTCCTATGAGTACAGGATGTTGTTGTTCAGTCCCCTGGTCGTGTCCGACTGCTTGCCACCCCATCGACTGCAGCATGCCGGGTTTCCCTGTCCATCACCATCTCCCAGAGTTGGCCCAAGTTTGTGCAGGATTGCTCCAGCCCTTTCCTGACTGTGGTAGGGCTGTCCAGGCACCCCGGCCCACTCAATTCTCCCAGCTGCAACCCTAGAGCTTTTTAAGATCCCCTCAGCCCTCTGGCTGAGACATTGCAGCCGCCAAGCCTGTACCCCTCGCCAGTACCCACCCCATCGAGTGCCATGGTACCGCCTGTGTGGACGGGGGGCCCCACAGCAGCTGGTACCAAACAATGCCTGTTCTCATCTGGGCATCCCAGGCGGGCCTGGCAGCTTCGGCCGTTCAGAGCCCAGCTGGGTCTGGAGTTGCTGGGCTGCACTGCAGAGGTGATTTGCTGCTTGGTGTCAGTACAAACAAGACAGATTTCAATCCAAGGAACTTTGAAGGGCCTGCGGCCCTCTCCCTGTCTTCTGATTGTCTTTACGATGAAAGATGTTTGAAGTAGCCCTGCTGTTCAATGAACCCAAGCTGGATATGACCGCTGAGGTTTACAAGATCACTCTGCTGTGCTGGCTGTGTGCTCTGGACAGATTCCCTAACCTCTCTGAATCTCTCCTCCTGTATCTTCTTTAAGACATATTTTATTTATATTTAAAATGTATTTGGCCATGCTGGGTCTTAGTTGCAGGTGGCACGTGGGGTCTTTAGTTACAGCGTGCATGATCTCTTAGTTGCGGCAGGAAAACTGTGAGTTGCAAGATGTGAACTCTTAATCACGGCATGTGGGATCTAGTTCCCTGACCAGGGATTGAACCCAGACCCTCTGCATTCAGAGCGTGGAGTCCTAGCTGCTAGACCACCAGGGAAGTCACTCCTCGGTATCTTGATATTGAATTTAATAATACCTATGCCATACAGTTCATGCCAGGATTTAATGATGGGATCTTTGTGGAGAGCACCTTGCCCAGGCACACTGTGTGCCCTCCATAGGTAATGAGCTCTCTTCCCCTTCCCTCGTAGGATTCCAGCTGAGAGAAGACAAGGCCAAATCAACTTCTAGACATGCAGCTTTGCTGTCTTTACCACTGTCTGCAGGGATCTGTGCTTGGCCGGTTTCGGATACTTTTAAACAAAAGTAAAAGAGCTTTAATTATGCCCTTGTTTGTGGTTTGGTTGCCTCATTAAAAGATTCTAGAATACTGCCCGCCCTCTGGCTGCTGCAAAGTGCAGGCCTGGCAGGAAGTCAGGAATGATAAGGTAGTCCTTTCTGGTGAAGCTCCCAAGTTCTTCTGGCTCAGAGATGGGGCTGGCTGTGTCGTCTGGGCGGGGTGTGGCTCAGGTCACACCTCCTGAGTCCATGTTTGCTCCGGCATCACCCCTGCAGTGGGTGTGTCTTTGGCCTTTATAGTTAACACTCGCTGTTCCTCTTCGCTTCCCGTTCCCTCAATTTCAGTTGCAGTCTTCCTCTTAATACAGATGACAGACACCACTGGGATTCGTACTGAGCAGACAGCAGGGGTGTTTAGAGTGACTTTGTCGTCAGATTGCCTGGATTTCAGTCCACTTCATACCAGGTGGTCTTAGATATAAGGAACCTCAGTTTCCTTATCTGCAGAATGGAATAGTGGTAGCACTAATCTTACAGGATTGTATGAAGATTAACGTATGAAAAGTGGTTACTGCAGATCCTGTGCCATAAGTAAAAACTGCCTATATTAATATAGGGGCTTCCCTGGTGACTCAGTGGTAAAGAGATGTAGGAGATGTAGGAGATTCAGCTTTGATCCCTGGGTCAGGAAGATCCCCTGGAAGAGGAAATGGCAGTCCACTCCAGTGTTCTTGCCTGGACAATCCCATGGACAGAGGAGCCTGGTGGTCACAGTCCATAGGGTCACACAGAGTTGGACACAACTGAAGCGACTTAGCCTGTACACACAGCCTTCCAGCAGGCACACAGGCAGTGGCCCAGCCTAGGACTTGATTCTTCTCTGTGTGGCTTGGACCATTCTGATTCTCACTGTGCCTCTTGAAGCAAAGGTGTTCAAGATGTTATATCTGCCTTTTTACTTCTTCAGGCCAAGAGACTAAGTAGACTCCCCAGGAGATCCTGTCTGCTCCCCATCCTTTGCTGCTGTTGTTCAGTTGCTGTTGTGTCTGATTCTTTGTGACCCCGTGGACTGTAGCCCACCAGGCTCCTCTGTCCATGGGACTCTCCAGGCAAGAATACTGGAGTGGGTTGCCATTTCCTTCTTCAGCAGATCTTTCTGACCCAGGGATCAAACTCCTGTCTCCTGCATTGGCAGGCGGATTCTTTACCTCGGAGCCACCAGGGAAGCCCCTCCATCCTTTAGCAGGAACCGAATAAACACTCTGACAAGCACCAGCTCCAAAGGCAGATGTGTTACCCTTCTCTTTTGGTTACTTTCCAGCACTCTCTGGTCTGGGCAGCCTCTCCTCCCCCTCCAGCTAGACACTGGGGCTTGCTTACCTTTTTTTATTTTGCTGCACCGGGAAGCATTTGACACCTTAGTTCCCTGACCAGGTATCAAACCTTCTCCCTGCTCAGTGGAAGCTCAGAGTCTTCAACCACTGGACCACCAGGGATTCCCAGGTCTGACCTTTGAGAAGGACCTCTCTGGCATCCTGACCCATGGGGGCCCCAGTTCTGTCCTGGATGGATGAGCATGGCTCTCAGGAATGAGGAATGGAGGCCTGAAAGCCTTGCTGGGTGTGAACTTCCCAGTCATTTAAAATCACCTCTTTCTCCATTTTTATTTTTATAACAATATCACAACAATGGCTGCTCTGTGTGTGCATGCTGTCAAAAAAAGAACTGTGGAAAAGTGAAAAGCATGTCCCTCATGTAATTATAGAGTGAACCTGAGTCAAATATTATACTTACTCATTAATGAGAGAACCAGTAAATCGGTAAACAGAGAACATTGAAGGAAGTGGGTGTTCGTAGGCATTTTGGGGGAAAAAAGGAAAAGGATAGAAGAGAATGACTAGGTAAGTGTGGACAGAATGGTGAGGTGCCATTCAGATCAGCGCTGAGGTGCCCCAGCTTCTGGGAGTGCTGCCAACAAAAAGCCTCTCTGCCAGCTCCCCTCAGAGTGCAGGGGAGAGGTTTCCCGTCTTCTCTTTCAGGTCCTGTGGGTGGTTGGTCTAATGATTACCTTAATATAAACCAGGTTCACAGGAAGAAAAACAAATTTAACTTTGTACGAGCGGGAGCTCACGGGAAATATGAGACTCCAGGAAGCGACCAAAGTAAGGGCTTCCCTGGTGGCTCAGCGAATAGGAATCCGCCTGCCAATGCAGGCAACGTGGGTTCCATCCCTAGTCGGGGAGGGTCCCATGTGCTGAGGAGCAACTAAGCTCGGGCGCCACAGCTACTAAGCTCCCGCGCCTGGAGCCCGGGAGCCACAGTCACGGAGCCCACATGCCTCAGGGACTGCAGCCAGGGTGCCCTAGACCCTGTACACCCAATAAAAGAAGTCACCAGAGTGAGAAGCCCGCTCACCGCAACCAGAGAAACACCCATGCAGCAATGAAGACCCAGCAGGGCCAAAAATAAATAAGTAAATACAATTATTCTTTTAAAAAAGGAAGTGACTAAGGTAAGCAGCTTTTTTACCTTTTAAGCAAAGAGACAATACATTTTGAAGAATTAACAAGACAGAGGGATCTGGACTTGGGGTGGTAAAGTAGCGAAAAAATAACGGGGCTTGTTGACACAGCCTTTTCAGCCTTGAATTCCCTATCTCTGGTGATAAGGATGTCTCTCTCCTTTCTGTTATGGGGAGGGTACCTTTCATGTGGAAGGTTTATATCCTTCTTTTAGAGAGACAGAGAATATATTTGTTTTTTGCCAGAGCTGTTCCATAAAAACTTTAACTCAAAATAATCAATATGCCTAAGTGTGGTGTATTTGGGGCAGCCTGCCCAGAACCCCATCAAGGGGATGCCTGAGGAAAGTCCCCTGGCCTGCTGGGCATCCCACGTCTGATCCATCTCTGGGTGTAAAGGCCGGACCTCTCACCCGCTGCTTGCATCTCTCCAGGCTTATCCTGTCTTCAGAACTGCCCACAGGGCCAGCTGAGGCTTCTGTTGTGACCATGTCCTAGTTCACTTTTTCTCTCTACCCAGAACTCTTCAAGGTAACAAGTAGCTTCACAGTGTCCACACCCTTAATATATGTTGTTGTTCAGTCACTAAGTTGTGCCCAGCTCTTTGCATTCCCATGGACTGCAGCACGCCAGGCTTCCCTGTCCTTCACTATCTGCTGGAGTTTGCTCAAAGTCCTGACCATTGAGTCAGTGATGCCATCCAACCATCTCATCCTCTGTCGTCCTCTTCTCCTCCTGCCCTCAATCTTTCCCAGCATCAGGGTCTTTTCAGATGAGTCAGCTCTTTGCATCAGGTGGCCAAAGTATTGGAGTTTCAGCTTCAGCATCATTCCTTCCAATGAATATTCAGGGTTGATTTCCTTGAGGATTGACTGGTTTGATCTTGCCATCCAAGGGACTCTTATGGGTCTTCTCCTCCTTTCAAACCACAGTTTGAAAGCCTAAAATATTTGCTGTTGACCTTATTTATGGTCAATAGCAAAATCAGACCCAGATATATTCCTCTAGATACCAGGGTTTGGCCGATCTGCAGACTTAGACAGCAAATATTTTAGGGTTGGCAGGCCCCCTGTCTCTGGTGCTCTCCAACTCTTCAGCTTTGCCCTGGGTGCAGGAAAGCGATCATGAAGACTAAGCAAAGGGCTGTGTTCTAGCAACACTACTTACAAAACCAGGTGGAGGGCGGGATCTGGCCCACGAACCAGAGTGCCAACCCCTGCCCTAGAGAGTTAGGTCATCCGTGGGCAAGTCTGTTAAACAGTGCCCTAGTGTGAAAGGACAAGCTACCTGCCATCTTTGCTCCGCTTGATGTTTGTAGGATATGGTGTCTTTTTATTTATTTGCCTATTTTTGGCTGCACCAGGTCTCCATTGCTGTGAGGGCTTCTCTATTCGTGGCGAAGCGGAGCTGCTCCTTGCTGTGGCGCCTGAGCTTCTCATTGTGGTGGCTTCTCTTGCTGCGGAGCACAGGCTCTAGGGCACGAGTGCTTCAGTAGCACAGGGTGTGCACGCAGTAGCGGTGGTGCATGGGCCCTAGAGCACGAACTCAGTAGCTGTGGCGCACAGGCGTAGCTGTTCCTTGGCATGTGGACTCTTCCCAGACAGGGGATCAGACCTACGTCCCATGCACTGGCGGATGATTCTTAAGCACTGGCCCTCCAGGAAAGTCCAGGATGTAATTTCTAAAGCCTACAACTGCCTACAGTTGGAATTGTCTCAACCATTCTACAAATGAGGTACCAGGATTGGTGAGGATTCTCCATGGTCTTAGTATTTCGGTAGCTGATAGTCTGAAAGTGAGCTTGGTGGATCTAGCCCTGAGCCAGCCCTGCCCCCTTGGACCAGCCTCCTTCAGTCCTGGGAAGTCCTCCTTCTCTCTCAGTCACAGGAAGCAGAGGTTTGAGTGACTCATGGAGAAAAGTACCCCCAAACAGAGCTGACTGCAGGTTCACGGAGCCCAGAGGTATCTGAAGAGGTCGTGCCCAGCATCCCACTCTGCAGGTGTGCTGGGCTCGGTGCAGAGTAGGTGGATTTCCCTGTGAGTAAGGCAGTTTGAGTGCTAAGAACCCTTATCCATTAGGGTGTTAAAGGCGTGCCCCTGAACCTTGTTTCCTGGACCTCCTTCCTCTGAAATCAGGATGAGGCGGCAGTAGCTTACACATGGAGGCAGAGGTCTTACCTGCCCATGCCCCACGCTGCCTGTGACGTCAACAAAGCCCCAAGGCTCTGATAGCACCACTGTGAAATGTGCAGGGTCTCTTTTCCAGCTGTGCCTTCACCAAAGTCCAATCAGCAGGGCCTGGATTCAAATTCTGACTCCTCACCAACTATATGACCATAGGCCACTTTTTAAAATCTCTCTGTACTCTTCAATATGAAAATGAAATGAATGTATCTATGTAAAGCTTGTAGAATAATACTTGTAACATAGTACGCACTATGAAAGTATTTTCTGTTATATTTTTATCATTGTTATCTTTAAGTGCTGTTATCTTTAGCACTTAGTATGGTATCTTGCTAGTAATTGTTGTGGTTCAGTTGTTCAGTCATGTCCAACTCTTTACAACCCCATGGACTGCAGCATGCCAGGCTTCCCTGTCCTTCAGCATCTCTCGAGGTTTGCTCAAACTCATCTCCATTGAGTTGGTGATGTCATCCAACCATCTCATCCTCTGTCATTCCCTTCTCCTCCTGCCTTCAGTCTTTCCCAGCATCAAGGTCTTTTCTAGTGAGTCAGCTCTTCTCATCAGGTGGCCAAAGTCTTGGAGCTTCAGCTTTAGCATTGGTCCTTCGATGAATATTCAGGGTTGATTTCCTTTAGGATTGACTAGCTTGATCTCCTTGCTGTTCAAGGGACTCCCAAGAGTCTTCTCCAGTATAGGGGCTCATTAAGTGTCATTCAATACATAAATGAGCCATGTAATAAATTAGATTCATATTCAGTCTGGAGCACTGCTCTCCAGTAGAGCCCCATGTGATGGGAGCATGCTTAACTCCATGCTGTCCAGTAGGACACCCACTGGCCACATGTGGATAATGAATACTTGACATGCAGGTATTGTGACTGAGGAACTGCATTTTCAATTTTATTCAATCTTAGTTTAAACTTCCAGCCACATGAGCCTGGCTACTGGCTACCATGTTGGATAGCACAGTCCTCTGTACTGTCTAGTGTTCAGAGAGTGTGTTTCAGTGTTTGGCATTTTTCAGACATCTGCAGCTGATTCACATGCAGCCAGAATTGAGAACCACAGGACTAGAACACTTAGGCCAGTACTTCTCATCCAGCCCCACATATCCATCAAGAAATAAATTCAAGAAGTCAATATTAAGCTCCCATTGTATGCTAGTTACTCTTCTGGGCACTGGCAATCAGCAGAGAGAGAGATCTTGGCTGTCCAAGAATTTGTGGACTAGTGGAAGAGGAGATAAAATAAAGGCACAAATAAACAGGCCACTTTATTTTTTTTTTTTTAAATCACTGGGGAAGACTGGAAAGAGTTTGTACTAGCTGTCTCAGTAGGATTTTGTAGAACTGTACATGAATCTACGATGATCTTTGATGTGAATCAACCAGGGTTGGATGTTCTGGTGATTTGGGCTGGTTGTTGTTGCTCAGTTGCTCAGTCGTGTCTGATTCTTTGTGACCCCATGGACAGCAGCATGCCAGGCTTCCCTGTCCTTCACTATCTCCTGGAGCTTGCTCAAACTGACGTCCATTGAGTTGATGATGCCATCCAACCATCTCGTCCTCTGTCACCCACTTCTCCTTCAGACAAGGTGCTTGAGTACAATCAGGACAAAGAGGGGGTTGCAATGGTGACTGGTTTGGAGGGAGTTGTGGTGCTTAAGGAAAGCCTCTGTCAGAAGGGAACACCTGAGCTGAGACCTGTGTGGTGAGAAGGACTGAGCCTTGTCATGATCTGAGGTTAGAGGATTCTGGCAGAGGGAGAAGCAAATGGTCTTGAAATTGGGGCTGTGCTTGGCCTTTTTGCAAAACAGGAAGAAGGCCAGTGTGATGGGAATGGCAAACACAAAAGACTGTGAACACTGGTGAGCTTGGAGAGGAGGGGAGGGTGGAGTTTTTCAGGACCGCGTTGGGCCAGGGTCCTAAGTGCTGTGGGGGGCTGTAGGACCACCCTGAGCAATGCCTCCTGGACTCAGTGTCTCTTATCTCAGTTGTCATGTTGTGCATGGGTGATGGGGAGGGGCGTGGTGGTGTGTGGTAGCTCAGGGGAGGGCATGCTGGTGCCAGGGCACTGACAGAAGGGTCAACAGACAGGTATCTGCCCAGGCAGAGCCAACAGAACATACTGCTGGGTGGATTGGATCTTGAAGGTCACAGAGTTTTTATATGCCCTTCTCCCCAAATATACCTACTTCCCAGGTGGCTCAGTAGTAAAGAATCCACCTGCCAATGCAGGAGACCCAGATTTGATCCCTGGGTTGGGAAGATCCCCTAAAGAAGGGAATGGCAGCCCACTCCCGTATTCCTGCCTGGGAAATCCCATGGACGGAGGAGACTGGTAGGCTACAGTCCATGGGGCCGCAAAAGAGGCATGACTTAGCAACTAAACAACAACAAACAACAACCCCACATATACCTGTACAGGGAGCCTGAGCATCTGGTATTCCCTCTAAGTTCACCTTCCTCCCCTCTTCCTTCAGGAGGCTGCTGAGAATCTGTGATGCCAGAAAGTGCAGGTTAGGGGATTATAAAGCAGGCAGCCTGAGGCAATGTTCTCTGACTTTAAAGTGCGCATCATCTGGGGATCTTCTTAAAAGGCAGAGCCTGACTTTGTTGGTCTGGAGTGTTGGCCTGAGCTTTTGCATTTCCAGAAGGCTCCCCCATGCTGCCTGGACCACCTGTGCTTGAGCCCCACTTTACCTAGGGAGGGCTGACTTCCTGCTACACAAGGGCATGAAACTGTGACCTTC
The DNA here is from genome assembly GCF_014754425.2 of Oryx dammah. Taxonomy (NCBI): domain Eukaryota; kingdom Metazoa; phylum Chordata; class Mammalia; order Artiodactyla; family Bovidae; genus Oryx; species Oryx dammah. Next base: position 53,775,565 of record NW_024070200.1, read on the forward strand.
CAGAGCCTGTGAGTCTTTGGATTAGGTTGCAGGTGCCTGGGAAGTTCTCGCAAGAATCACGCAGGAGTCCATTCTTCTAGATCCACGGGGGCATCTTGGACTTGTGGCCGTGAGCCCTTTCTAGAAAGGAATCTGCTTTGTGCTTAGAGGAACCATGGGCCCCTTTGTTTGTCCTTTGGGAACCAAATTGCTCAACAATTATTTCACAGCCTGTAGCAGTGTAGGGGCAGCTTTTCAAATCCAATCTCCAGAACTACATTTGAGGAAGGATATATTTTACATGAAAAAGAAGCCTTTAAAGCAAAATGACCTGTAGGCAAGAAGGCCTGGGACTCTATTGTGTTGTGTGTTATTAACACAATGCTTTTAACTTGATGTCTGGGTGGGAGAAATGAGACTTGATTGCAGGAGATATTAACAATGAGATGATCAGTTTGAACTGAGAGGGAAGTCTGACTCCGAAGTGATGCCTCCGGCTCCAGATCCGTTTCTTAATGGAAAGGGAAAAGGAAGTGTCAAGAAGTTTAATCTGATACATTTTACTGAAGAGCATCCTATAAGTGAAACCTATTACCAGGCTGCAGGATTTAGGGCTGTTTTGAAATGAATGTACTTAACTCCGTTGTAGAAGGGACTAGTTCAACCATATTGATCATCTGGAGGCCAGGACTGAATGTTTTATTGAGGCAGGGTTTCATATGGAAGCTTTTTGTAAATGAAACTAACATTTGATGACTGGGAGAAAATTACTATGACTTGCCATCTGGTTCCTCAGCCAATACCACTGATTCATGGTGCTTGTAGTGGTTCTTAATAATCTGTCCCATTTCATATTGTATGAGATATTGAAGCTATTTTCCTAATTCCTCCAGTCTAAACATTTAGGGTTATTGCACCAAGCTTCCACTCCAGCTTTCTTTGATCGAATTTTTTTGAATTCTCGAGTGCTGTCACATTTATCATTATAGGCTATTACATTATCACGTGGTAGTTTGCATTTTTATTATGTTCTTCACTTCTAATATATTCAGATCTTCCTTGTGGAACCCACATAGATTTTTTTTTTAACTAGGTGGGGGGAGGACATTGAACTATCTCAACTCACATCACTCAAAATGATCAATATCCTTTCTTATTTCTGAGTCAGAAGCTGTTCAGTAAAGCCCCTTCCTCTGTGTGTGGGTTTGCCCCCACACACAGTGTTTGTTTTTCCTGTTTATTTCTCTTTTCTTTCTGGAATTACTGCTTACCCCAGAGATAGCTGCTTAAAAGAAGGGGTCAGGCATAGTCTGAGAGAGTCCTTAATGAAATGTCTTTGGTTCATAATAGAGTCCTAGAACTACGGCAGCAGCTTTTTCTGTGTTTGTAGAAGTGTTGCCAGCATAAACATATGCATCTCTCACCTCTGCAAGGGCTTCCCGGGGGGCGCTAAGAACCCTTCTGTCAATGCAGGAGACATACAAGACGCGGGTTCGATCCCTGGGTCAGAAAGATCCCCTGGAGAAGGGAATGACCACCCACTCCAGTATTCTTGCTTGGAGAGTCCCATAGACAGAGGAGCCTGGTGGGTTACAGTCTATAGAGTCGCACAGAGTCGGACATGACTGAGCAACTGAGCATGCACACGTCTCTGTAAACCAGCATGTTGCTTCCTGGGTGGGGAGTCAGAGTGATAGCCCAGATGATCACAAAGCACCCTTATCTGCCAATAAAATAAAAGTCAAATGCACAACACAGCCACAGTTACTCTTCAGGGGTAGAACTCCAGGCAGAAGTGGGGCCTTCCTGGTGGCGCAGTGGACAGGAATCTGCCTGCCAATGCATGGGACGTGGGTTTGATCCCTGGTCCTGGAAGATTCCCCCATACGGTGGAGCAACTAAGCACACACCTCAACTCCTGAGCCTGTGCTCTGGAGCCCAGAAGTTGCAGCTATTGAGCCCATGAGTTGCAATTGCTGAAGCCCTCGAATCTAGAGCCCCTGTTCCGCCAGAAAGAGTAGCCCAATGAGCAGAGGAAGCCTGCACCAAGCAACAAAGACCCAGCACCCTGAAATAAAAATAAATGAATAAACACTTTTTAAGTGGTGCATGGCACTGTTTCTTCTGGAGGGACACTCTTCTCAGGGTGAATGAAGGTGTCTATCATCCTGATACGCTGTATCTTGTAAGAGAATGGTCAGAACTGTCTTTAGAGAAGTCTCTGTGATGCCAGCTGTGGTTCTGCCAGGAGATATTGTAGCCTCAGGAGCCCAACAGCCCTGGGTGGAAATCCTGCCTCTGCCACTTTCTAGCTGTATGGTCTTAGGAAAAATAGGTAACTGTTTTGATCCTTAGTCTCCTCTGGAAAATAGAAGCCTGCCTTCTTGGCCACTGGAGAGTTGTAAGAATTTACAATAACTTTCTACCACACCGTGTGCCACTGTTTGTCTCCATTAGCTGCTGCTTTCAAAATGAAGCAAGCATATTAAGGAGTTGGACGTGATTGCTCATCTTTTATCCTGGGTTTTACTTTCTCTGTGCTGTTCTAAGTAACCTCAGTCGTGTCTGACTCTGCGACACTGTGGACTGTAGCCTGCCAGGCTCCTCTGTCCATGGGATTCTCCAGGCAAGAATACTGGAGTGGGTTGCCACTTCTTTCTCCAGGGGATCTTCCTGAACCAGGGATCGAACCCGCATCTCTTATGTCTCCTGCATTGGCAGGCAGGTTCTTTACCACTGGCGCCACCTGGGAAGCCCCTTTACATTGTTTGGATCACCATAAACAATCAACAGCCTTCAACTGGACTGTTTCTTTCCTCCTGGCTCTTTAGACTCTGTTGCAAGCAGTTTTCACTGCTGATGCAAATGCTGAGACTGTCATCTTGATAAAGCCTGTCTCCCTGGATACCAGTGGCTGAGTGGATGTTTTTGTTCCCATGTGCCAGGCTGAATCTACCCTGCAGCCCGGGCTCTGGCGGCAGGGCGCCCAGGGCAGCGTCAGAACTGGATGTCCAGTGCCTGCAACTACAAGGCTATCTTCTCTGTTTTCTTACCCATCGAGGCATCCTGCAGTGGTTGACATGTCAGCTGCAGGAGCTTTTTAAACAGCTGGGCAAAGCCAGGTGCATCAGAAGGCACGAGTCTTCGCTCTAGACACACACAGTTTTCTGTGTTGGAATGGAATGAGAGGCAGAAAGCACATGCTCGTGGTTTATTTCCAGTGTTCTTGGGTTGCATGCAGGTGTCTCTTTCAACACATCTTATTTTCTAAGCATGAAGTCAGAGGGAGATAATGTGACCCAGTTAACGTGGCAGGGCTCCCGTGTGTCCCAGGGGGAGGCATCCACTGACCATCCATCACACACAGCTCCCTGTGTAAGAACAGGGCTCTGACCCTGGGTCAAGAGTGCACGTAGCAACGTACTCTCAGCTCTCTGGTCTCAAGTGAGACAACAGCCACTTTCTTACCAACTGATGGATGTACTGCCCTGTATATTGTTCCACTGGAGAGGCAATGCCTCTGTTCTAGAAAGTGGAGATTGCAGTCATCACAGAATGCCTTTTCTTGTACATTTCATAACGTTTCTAATACCATCTTAGACCTGCTTGTCTCTGTGATTTCCCAAAACAATAGGTCTCTCCCAGCCTGTAGATTTCATGAGACACAAAACATCTCATTTCCATAATTGTTCTCCTTTTCAGGCCTGGCTCTATTATTCTCTGCCCCCCAGAACCATTTGGGTCTCTTCTCAAAGGGCCAAGAAGGCTGTACACACTCACTCCTTTCTAACTGATCTGGAAAAATTCAGCTAAAGGAATCTGACATTTTGATCCACAAGCACTTAGCATTATTCTCAGGGAGCTGGGGTCTTCTCCATGCCTTCATCATGAGACCACCAGCCCATGCATACTCACTGAGAGTGATAACACCCGTGTGTGTTTGTGTGTGCGTGCACACGCTTAGTCGCTCAGTCATGTCCAACTCTTTGTGACCCCATGGACGGTAGCCCACCAGATTCCTCTGTACATGGGATTTCCCAGGCAAGAATACTGGAGTGGGTTGCCATTTTCCTTCTCTGGAGGATCTTCCCAACCCAGGGATCAAACCGTCATCTCTGGTGTCTCCTGCTTTGGCAGGTGGATTCTTTACCACTGAGCCACCTGGGAATCCCAATACCACCCCTGCTGCTGCTGCTGCTGCTGCTGCTGCTGCTGCGAAGTCACTTCAGTCATTTCTGACTCTGTGCAACCCCATACCCCTAGTGGAGGGAAAATTGCATCTTGGCGGTGGGGGAGGGGCCCAAAGATTGGATTGTTCTTTTTCTGTATAAACCATAAATGGATACACAGCATATAAGCAGACGTACAGTATGTCTATCAAAATATCACGTGGGCCCAATTAGGAAGAAAGGTCTAAAAAGGTTCTTGGGTGTGTAATAATGAAAGAAGGTTGAAAATTGCTGCTCTAAAATTTTCTCTTGATGCCTCCTATTCCCTACTCACAGTAAGTATTGCTTAAAAGGAGACCCCTTGCTCTCCACTTGGGGTGAAGACATCGCCAGGTACAGTTCTGGAAGGAAGGAAAAGCTAGTGTATTTCCAGCTGAATATTTATTCATAACTCTTTTCAGAAAAGTCAAGCCCGAGTTTTAAAAATAGCACCCCTAATGTACCCTTTTAGAATCTTCTGGAACTCTCGACATCACCTGGGTGATGGTTAAATAGTCACAGCAACACAAGTTCCACAACTACCAATTTAAGAGGAGGAGAGAAAGTAGCTTAGATTGGGAGCTGACCCAGGTCCAGAAAATGGAACCATTCCATAGGCCTCCTGCTTATCGCCTCTGCTCACCTCTGTGCCTGGCAAACTCAATGGCACAGCCTAATTCAGCTTCTGTACATGGGTACTGAATTGAATCTTGGACACTGAGTAAGAATAGCTTTATTGCTTTGCTAGGTAGAAGCTTTCTTGCTTTGGCCTAGGTAGAAGGCCACAGTGGGCTAATGCCCTCAAAGCTGTGCATTTCACCCTGCAGGGGAGGTGAGCAGTTTTATAGTAATTGTAGTGAAAAGCTTTACAGAGGGCATGATCAGCTTGTGGACATTCTCCTGATGGGTTGCTGGTAAGGTAAGGGGGAGTCAGCACCATCACCTTCTGGTTCCAACCAGCCTGGGGTTTGCATACCTATGGGCAGCATACAGTTACCTTCTCCTACCTGGTGGGGGTTTTAGTTCTGCAGAATATCCCTTGAGGAATCAGGACCCTGCCACAAGGCTGCTGTACGGTTTCTTGACTGTTACTCCCTCATCCCCCCGTCATCTGCCTTTCCCTGATTAGCGCACCTTTGAACCTGTCCTTTGGAGCCCAGGGAAGGTCTTGAAGGCTGAGTGAAGCCTCTTGACCTCAAACAAGAAATGGGGGACACGGAAACCCTTTTGTGGACAGGAGCCTCACAGGGTCCTGCTCAGTTTTGATGGCATAGTTCACCAAACACACTCCAGCCCTTTACACTTCCTTGAATTTGTAAGGAAGGCTCTCTCCACTCAGATTTCCCTTTCTTTCATCTTGTTCTATCAACTTTCTACTGGTTCTGTGAGACCTAGCTCCAAAGATTTCTCTTGCAGGAAGTCTTTCATGAACCCCCATATCCACCCCCATTTTTTACTGCACTTACCACATTCTGCCTTACATTTTGGTTATTTGTATATATTGTCTTATTTTTCCATTTTATTGAGTTATAATTAATATACCATAAAATCTACCCACTCTAAGGACACAATTCAGTGATCTTTTAGTGGGTTTCTAACATTGTGCAACCAGCCCCACAGTCCAGGTTTAAAACATGTCTGTCACTCCAAGAAGCTTGCTCATGGCTATTTGCAGTCTGGTTTCACCGCATCCCCAGCCCCAGGCACCTGCTTTCATTCTCTGTAGGTTGGCCTTTTCTGGATGCTCCGTGTAAATGGAATAGTACACTATATAATCTTTTTTTTCTGGCTTCTTTCAATTAACATAATCTTTTCAAAGCTAATTTATGTTGTAGCATGTTTTGGTAGTTCCATTTCATTGCCGAACACTATTCCTTGAAATTATAATTTAGTGTCTATTAGGTAGGACTTCCCTGGTGGCTCAGAGGGCAAAGCGTCTGTCTACAATGCAAGAGCCCTGGGTTGGGAAGATCCCCTGGAGAAGGAAATGGCAATCCACTCCAGGACTATTGCCTGGAAAATCCCATGGACAGAGGAGCCTGGTGGGCTACAGTCCATGGGGTTGCAAAGAGTCGGACACAACTGAGCGACTTCATTCATTCATTCATTCATTCAGGTAGGAGATCAGTCCTGGGTGTTCATTGGAAGGACTGATGCTAAAGCTGAAACTCCAGTACTTTGGCCACCTCATGCGAACAGTTGACTCATTGGAAAAGACCCTGATGCTGGGAGGGATTGGGGGCAGGAGGATAAGGGGACAACAGAGGAAAAGATGGCTGGATGGCATCACCACTCGATGGACATGAGTTTGAGTGAACTCCAGGAGTTGGTGATGGACAGGGAGGCCTGGCGTGCTGCGATACATGGGGTCGCAAAGAGTCGGACACAACTGAGCGACTGAACTGAGGTAAACTGGATTGGATTAGTATTTTATTTATGGATATACCACATTTCGTTTATTCATTAACCATTGGTTATCATTTGGATTGTTTTCAGCTTGGGATTATTATGAATAATGCTATTTGCAATCTTTCTATAGACATATGTTTTTGATTTTTTTAGGAAAAATTGCAAATGGAATGGCTGGGTCATGTGGTAAATTTTTATTTTATTGAAGTACAGTTGATTTACAATGTGGTGTTAGTATCAGGTATACAGCAAAGTGATTCAGTTATACGTGTACATATATATATATTTATGTATGTATATATCTATATATACTTTTTCAGTTTCTTTTCCTTTATAGGTTATTAAAAGACAGTGAGTATAGTTCCCTATGCTACATTGTAGATCCTTCTTGTTTATCTGTTTTATGTATGGTAGTTCAGTTCAGTTCAGTCACTCAGTCGTGTCCAACTCTTTGCGACCCCATGAACCACAGCACACCAGGCCTCCCTGTCCATCACCAACTCCTGGAGTTTACCCAAACTCATGTCCATCCAGTCAGTGATGCCATCCAGCCCTCTCATCCTCTGTCATCCCCTTCTCCTCCTGCCCTCAATCTTTCCCAGCATCAGGGTCTTTTCCAATGAGTCAGCTCTTCACATCAGGTGGTCAAAGTATTGCAGTTTCAGCTTCAACATCAGTCCTTCCAATAAACACCCAGTACTAATCTCCTTTAAGATGGACTGGTTGGATCTCCTTGCAGTCCAAGGGACTCTCAAGATCTTCTCCAAACACCACAGTTCAAAAGCATCAATTCTTCGACACTCAGCTTTCTTTATAGTCCAACTCTCACATCCATACATGACCACTGGAAAAACCATAGCCTTGACTAGATGGACCTTTGTTGGCAAAGTAATGTCTCTGCTTTTCAATATGCTATCTAGGTTGATCATTACTTTCCTTCCAAAGAGTAAGCATCTTTTAATTTCATGGCTGCAATCACCATCTGCAGTGATTCTGGAGACCAAGAAAATAAAGTCAGCCACTGTTTCCCCATGTATTTGCCGTGAAGTGCTGGGACCAGATGCCATGATCTTAGTTTTCTGAATGTTGAGCTTTAAGCCAGCTTTTTCACTCTCCACTTTCACTTTCATCAAGAGGCTTTTTATTTATTCTTCACTTTCTGCCATAAGGGTGGTGTCATCTGCATATCTGAGGTTATTGATATTTCTCCCAGCAACCTTGATTCCAGCTTGTGCTTCTTCCAGCCCAGCGTTTCCCATGATGTACTCTGCATAGAAGTTAAATAAGCAGGGTGACAATATGCAGCCTTGATGTGCTCCTTTTCCTATTTGGAACCAGTCTGTTGTTCCATGTCCAGTTCTAACTGTTGCTTCCTGACTTGCATACAGGTTTCTCAAGAGATAGGTCAGGTGGTCTGGTATTCCCACCTCTTTCAGAATTTTCCAGTTTATTGTGATCCACACAGTCAAAGGCTTTGGCATAGTCAATAAAGCAGAAATAGCTGTTTTTCTGGAACTCTCTTGCTTTTTTAGTGTTCCAGTGGATGTTGGCAATTTGATCTCTGGTTCCTCTGCCTTTTCTAAAACCAAGTTGAACATCTGGAAGTTAATGGTTCACGTATTGCTGAAGCCTGGCTTTGAGAATTTTGAGCATTACTTTACTAGCGTGTGAGATGAGTGCAATTGTGCAGCAGTTTGAGCATTCTTTGGCATTGCCTTTCTTTGGGATTGGAATGAAAACTGACCTTTTCCAGTCCTGTGGCCACTGCTGAGTTTTCCAAATTTGCTGGCATATTGAGTGCAGCACTTTCTCAGCATCATCTTTCAGGATTTGAAATAGCTCAACTGGAATTCCATCACCTCCACTAGCTTTGTTCATAGTGATGCTTCCTAAGGCCCACTTGACTTCACATTCCAGGATGTCTGGCACTAGGTGACTGATCACACCATCGTGATTATCTGGGTCATGAAGATCTTTTTTGTACAGTTCTTCTGTGTATTCTTGCCGCCTCTTCTTAATATCTTCTGCTTCTGTTAGGTCCATACCATTTCTGTCCTTTATCGAGCCCATCTTTGCATGAAATTTTCCCTTGGTATCTCTAATTTTCTTGAAGAGATCTCATTTTTCACATTCTATTGTTTTCCTCTATTTCTTTGCATTGATCACTGAGGAATGCTTTCTTCTCTCTCCTTGCTATTCTTTGGAATTCTGCATTCAAATGGGTATATCTTTCCTTTTCTCCTTTGCTTTTCACTTCTCTTCTTTTCATAGCTATTTGTAAGTCCTCCTCAGACAGCTATTTTGCTTTTTTTGCATTTCTTTTCTTGGGGATGGTCTTGATCCCTGTCTCTTGTACAATGTAATGAAACTCCATCCATAGTTCATCAGGCACTCTGTCTATCAGATCTAGTCCCTTAAATCTATTTCTCACTTCCACTGTGTAATCATAATGAATTTGATTTAGGTCATACATGAATGATCTAGTGGTTTTCCCCACTTTCTTCAATTTAAGTCTGAATTTGGCAATAAGGAGGTCATGATCTAAGCCATAGTCAACTCCTGGTCTTGTTTTTGCTGACTGTGTAGAGCTTCTCCATCTTTGACTGCAAAGAATATAATCAATCTGATTTTGGTGTTGACCATCTGGTGATGTCCACGTGTAGTGTCTTCTCTTATGTTCTTGGAAGAGGGTGTTTGCTATGACCAGTGAGTTCTCCTGGCAAAACTCTATTAGCCTTTGCCCTGGTTCATTCTGTACTCCAAGGCCACATTTGCCTGTTATTCCAGGTGTTTCTTGACTTCCTACTTTTGCATTCCAGTCCCCTATAATGAAAAGGACATCTTTTTGGGGTGTTAGTTCTAAAAGGTCTTGTAGGTCTTCATAGAACCATTCAGCTTCAGCTTCTTCAGCATTACTTGTCAGGGCATAGACTTGGGTTACTGTGATACTGAGTGGTTTGTCTTGGAACAAACAGAGATCATTCTGTCGTTTTTGAGATTGCATCCAAGTACTGCATTTCGGATTCTTTTATTGACTATGATGGCTACTCCATTTCCTCTGAAGGATTCCTGCCCACAGTAGTAGATATAATGGTCATCTGAGTTAAACTCATCCATTCTAGTCCATTTTAGTTCGCTGATTCCTAGAATGTTGACATTCAATCTTTGCCATCTCCTGTTTGACCAATTCCAATTTGCCTTGATTTATGGACCTAACATTCCAGGTTCCTATGCAATATTGCTCTTTATAGCATCAGAGTTTGCTTCTATCACCAGTCACATCCACAACTTGGTATCGTTTTTGCTTTGTCTCCATCCCTTCATTCTTTCTGGAGTTATTTCTCCACTGATCTCCAGTAGCATATTGGGCACCTACCGACTTGGGGAGTTCATCTTTCAGTGTCCTATCTTTTTGCCTTTTCCTACTGTTCATGGGGTTCTCAAGGCAAGAATACTGTGGTCTGTGTGATCAGATTGGCTAGTTTTCTGTGATTATGGTTTCAGTGTGTCTGCCCTCTGATGCCCTCTCGCAACACCTACCGTCTTACTTGGGTTTCTCTTACCTTGGACGTGGGGTATCTCTTCATGGCTGCTCCAGCAAAGTGCAGCCGCTGCTCCTTACCTTAAATGTGGGGTATCTCCTCACATCTGCCCCTCCTGACCTTGGATGTGGGGTATCTCCTCTCGGCCTCCACTCCTGACCTTGGATATAGGGTAGCTCCTCTCGGCCACCACTCCTGACCTTGGACGTAGTATTGTAGTGTGTATATGTTAATCCCAAACTCATAATTTATCCTTTCCCCACCCTTTCCCTTCGGTAACCATAAGTTTGTTTTCTATGTCTGTGGGTCTATTTCTCTTTTGTGTATAAATTCATTTATATAATTTCTTTTTAGATTTCACATATGAGTGACTTCATATAATATTTGTCTTCCTCTATCTTCACTTAGTACAATAATCTCTAGGTCCATCCATGATGCACAGATGGCATTGTTTTGCTATTGTTTGTGGCTGGGTAATATTCCATTGTATGTATGTACCCCATTTTCCTTATCCATTCTTCTGCTGATGGACATCTAGTTTGTCTCTATGTCTTGGCTATTGTAAACAGTGCTGCATGCATCTTTCTGGATTATGGTTTCCTCAGGGTATATGCCCAGGAGTGGAATTGTTTTAGTTTTTTAAAGAACCTCCATACTGTTCTCTATCATGGCTGTACCAGTTTACATGCATGTGGTAAATTTATATACAACTTTTTAAGAAAGCACCCAGTTGTTTTTCAAAGTGACTATAAGCATCTCATCTGTTCATTCCTATCAGACTCATACAGAGGTTTCCAGTTTCTCCATATCCTTATTAATGCTTCATATTGTCTGTATATTTTTTATTACACTCATTCTAGTGGGCAAGTAGTGGTACTTTATGATTTTCATTTTCATTTCCCTAAAAACTAAAGATGTTGAGCATCTTTTCAAATGCTTATTAGGCATTTGTATTGGTGGAATGTCTGTTTAAATTGCCAATTTTTAAAATTGGGTTGTCTGCCATTTTATTGTTAAGTTGTAGCATTGGTAGAAAGTGTTGTTCAGATCTCTATTCTTAACTGATTTTCTTTCCAGTTGTTTTATCAGTTATTAAGAGGGATATTAAGGTCTGTATCTATTATCATCAAATTGTTTATTGCTCCTTTCGTTTGTCAACTTCTGCTTTGTTTATTTTGGGGCTGTCTTATTAGTTTGATGTCATTAGGTTTACATCTACCATTGTGTAATTTGTTTTATATCTCATATCTTTTTGGTTTCTTTCATCTTTCTTTATTGCCTTCTTCTGTGTTAAATAGTTATCTTTTATTTTAATTCCTTCTCTCCTTATGTTTTGAGTTATTTTCCTAGCAATTGCATCTACAATATGCATCTTAGGTTATCACAGTCTACTCCAGATTAGTACTGACTTAATTCCTATAAAATATGGAAGCTTTGCTCCAATACAGCTCAATTTCTTCCTCATTTGTGCCACTGCCATACATATATTGCATCTGTATTTGTTGTAAATTAAACATTACATTTATTGTTTAATGTATCCTATACCTTTTATTATTTATTTTTTAAATATTTGAGTATCATCAAATTTGAGAAAACTCCTAGCACTCTTTTTACATTTTTTTCATATTTTCTTCATATAGATTGTACACTTCTATTTATTTATTTGTTATTTTGCACCACGCTAGGTCTTCATTGCTGTGCATTGGGCTTTCTCTAGGTGCAGCCAGTGAGGGCGATTTTTCATTGTGCTGTGCGGGCTTCTCTCTGTGTGGCTCCTCTTGCGGCAGAACACAGACTCTAGGTGCATGGGTTTCAGCAGTTTGGGCACGTGGGCTCAGTAGCTGCGACTCTCAGACTCTAGAGTGCAGGCTCAGTAGTTGCGGCCCACGGGCTTAGTTGCCCTGTGGCATGTGAATCTTCTTGGACCAGGGATCAAACCTGTGTCCCCTGCATTGGGGTGGATTCTCATCCACTGTGCCACCAGGGAAGTCCACAATTCTATACCTTTTAAAGAAGTTAAAAGGGAAAATAGATAGCCTTTTGTGTTTACCCACATATTTAATTTCCCTGATACTCTTTCTTAGTGTATACATTTGTGTTACTCTATGGTGTAATTTCCTTTCCACCTGAAGGAATTCCTTTTTAGTATTCCTTGCAAGGAAGATCTGCTAGCAATGAATTCTTCCAGTCTTGTTTATCTCAGAATACTTTTATTTTGCCTTCAGTTTCAAATGATAGTTTTGTTGGTCATGGGATCTGTGATTGACAATTTCTTCTTTAAGTTCTTTAAGTATGCTGTTCCGCTGCTTTCTGTCTTACTTCGTTTCCAACGGAAGTCAGCTCGTAATCTTATTGCACATCCCTTGTGTGTGATTGTTTTTTTTTTTCCTCATTACTTCTTTGAAGGTCATCTGTTGGTTTCTTTGCCTTTTAGTAAGTGAACAGGTTATAATCTGTCTGGGCATAGATCTCTTTGCTATTACCCTATATGGGGTGTGTTGAGCTTCGTAAACCTATAAATTTTTTTTTTTTTAGTAAATTTTGGATATTTTAGCCTTTTTTTTTTCCAAATACTTTTTCAGCCCTTTTTCTCTCTTCTTACCTTATGCTGCTGCTGCTGCTGCTGCGTCAGGACTTCCATTATATGTATATTCATTATACTTGCTGGTTTCCCTATAGGTCTCTGAGCTTCTGTTCATTTTTCTTCTCAGTTCTTCAGATTGATACTATATTAATTTATCTTCCAGTTCACTGATTATTTCTTCTGACATCTCACATCTGATATTGAGCCTCTCTAGTGAAATTTTAATTTCAGTCATGCTTTTCAACCGCAAAATTTCCATTTTGTTTCTTCTTGTTGTTATAACAACTGTGTCTTTATTCAGATTCTCCATTCATTGGTTTATTATGAGATTGTTATTAAAATTTTAAACATGGGTTTGTTTAGTGTTTTAAACATTTATGTTAGGTACTCTGAATCTTTGTTATGTCCAACAATGAGGACCCACTTTGCCTCAACTTCTATTGATTACGTTTTTCCCCTGAGAAGGGAAAGACTATGCTTTCCTGGATTTTTTTTTTTTCTTTTTCATGACTCTTAATGTTTTATGAAAAATTGAATGTCTTAGATAGTATATTCTAGCAACTCTGGATTCAGTTTCCTGTGCACACCCTCCCTCTCCAAGTGAGATTTGTTATCGCTGTTTAATGACGTACCTAGACCAAATCTGTGGGATCTGTCTCTCTTGTGGTGTATGGTCACGGATATCTTGCCTCTGTTTTTGGTTTTTAATTCTTGTGTGTGTATGTGTATGTTTCATGTTTTAAATTCTTGTTTTATTTTTAAGTCTTTCTTCCTAGAGTCACCCCTGTGTCTGCATAGTCAATGGTTGGTCATTTCAGATGCCTCAAGCTTTTATTTAGACTTAAGGCAGCTTCTCATCTTCCCAGCCTTTACTTTCTTCTGGGCCCTCTGGCCTCTCCTCTGCCTGTGCACACAAGCTCACAGGCAGGAGTGAGGAAAGAAAGTGGACCCTCTCTGCTCTCTTCTCCACTTGTGCATGGCCTTTCTGTCAACCAGAGATCTGCGGGGCGCTTATCCAGGCAGGACTGTATGGTTGGCCTTACCATCAATTTTCTGTCTAGTCAGCCAGTCTGTTGGTGGGCCCAGCCAGCATCAGGACCTCAGTGTAGCTGAAGTGGACTCCCTTGTGCATTTGCTGCTGGGATTGTTATTCTTACTTACAGCACCATGGATGTGGGTTTCCACATCCACTGCAAATCCAGTGGACTCTCTCCAACCACACGGCTGCTGGTTTGCGAGGCCGGTCCACCTGGTAGAACCCCTCGGTCACTGGGAGGGCTATGGGAGCCAGGGAGGGAACCCAGACCCCCACTGTTCTTACCAGAGGTTCAGAAGTTCCTCTTGAATAAATGCTCCTCAGTTTGTTATATGCTTTAGTCAGTTTCTAGAGTCTAGAAACAGTTGTTTTTGATAATTTTATCTGGTTTGAGCATTGTTCTTTGAGGAGAGGATTTTAAAGTTTAATTGGAGGATAATCGCTTTATAATGTTGTGTTAGTTTTTGCTGTACAAAAAGTGAATCGCTACATGTGTACCTACATTTCCTCTCTCTCGAGCCTCCCTCCCAGCCTCCCCTTATCCTACCCCTCTGGGTCATCACTGCACACTGGGCTGACTCCCTGAGGTTTTCAGCAGCTTCCCACTAGCCGTCTATTTCACACATACTAGTGTACATATGTCGGTGCTACTGTCTCAATTCATCCCACGCTGGAAAGGGATTTTGTTAAGCTGCTCACACTGCTATTCTCACCCCATTATCTTTTCCCATCTTTTAGAGAGGAGAAACCACGTGGCAGAAAAATCTTGCCTCAGTTAAAGGTATGCACCCTGACACCAGACCTCCTGGGCTTTAATTAGCCCTGACCCTTTCTACCTGAAAGAACTTGGGCAAATTACTTAACCTCTGGGCCTCTGCCTCCTTAACCATAAAGTGGGGATAATAATAGTACCTGCCTAATGGGATTACTGTGAGAATGAAGCGGATTAATAAACAGAGAGTGCGGACTTTTGGACTCAGAGGGAGAGGGAGAGGGTGTGATGATTTGGGAGAATGGCATTGAAACATGTATAATATCATGTAAGAATCGAAATGCCAGTCTATGTCTGATGCAGGATATGACACGCTTGGGGCTGACGTGCGGGGATGACCCAGAGAGATGTTGTGGGGAGGGGGGCGAGAGTGGGGCTCATGTTTGGGAACGCATGTACACCTGTGGTGAATTCATGTCAATCTATGCCAAAACCAATACAGAATTGTAAAGTAAAAATTAAAAATAAATAAATAAATTTAAAAAATAAATAAATAAATAAACAGAGAGTGATAGGAGCAGTGCCTGCTGCACCGCAGTGCTATAAAATGTTAGCTTGTGTTATTTCAGGGAGGGTTGGGACTCACCTAGGACTTCAGTTCCCATCTCTTTGGCCTAGTACCTTGCCCACAATCAGTCCCTCTAACCCACAGATCATCTTCATTATGTGATGCTTGAAGTGCGGAGGAAATGAGGGCAACTCTCAGAGAAACCACAGGTGTGAGGAGGAAAGACTGCGGGGGACCCAAGGAACAGATGGCTCTGTGCCTTGTTGAGGCCAAATGCTGTTCAGTCTTTGTCCTGGGCTCATGGGTGTTTTTACTCCCAGCACCAGGAACTGCCTGAGATGTCCAAGTGCTGCCCACGTACTGTATTGAGTTTGAGACCAGGTCTGCACTGTTGCACGAAGCAGTTAATTAGCGTGGTCCCCACATTTCAGAAATTTCCTTGCATCAGGCTCCAGAGGTGGACAGAACAGCTTGGCCAAGCTGCTGCTTTTGTTTTGTTCAGTCACTCAGTCGCTGACCCTTTGGGACCCCCACGGACTGCAGCACTCAGGCTCCCCTGTCCTTCACTGTCTCCTGGAGTTTGCTCAAATGCACGTCCATTGAGTCGGCAATACCATCCAACCACCTCCTGCTCGGTTGCCCACTTCTCCTCGTGCTCCCATCTTTCCCAGGATCACGGTCTTTTCCAGTGAGTCGGCTTTTTGCATCAGGTGGCCAAAGTATGGAACTTTAGCAGCAGTCCTTCCCATGAATATTCATGGTTGATTTCCTCTAGCATTGAGTGGTTCGATCTCCTTGCTGCCCAAGGAACTCTCAAAGGTCTTCTCCAGCACCACAGTTCAAAAGCATCAGTTCTTTGGCACTCAGCCTTCTTTATGGTCCAACCCTCATATCCATACATGACTACTGGAAAAGCCGTAGCTTTGACTATACACACCTTTGGTCGGCTTCTTCTTTAGGTACTTGCACAGAGGGGAGGACCACTGGGGAACTGCAGGAGGACAGGGGAACTTACAACGTGTGTTTACCAACCCAGGCTGCTGTGTGCCTGTGCAGAGCCATTGCATCTGTGGGAATTGGTACTGTTGCCGCCAGTGGGCACAAGTGGGGTACGGACTGAATTCTGTCCCTGCTCACCACCTTGGTGGGTCACTGTTGAGCAAGACATCTGTATGTAGTGACTGGCTTATCCACACTGGGCCCCATGTGGTGCTCAGAAGCAGGGCTGTAGACATGACAAAAGAACTCTTGCTCTCAAGGAGTTTCATTCTTCATGGGCTACGCCGGGCAGGCCAAAACAGTGTTGGCCAGAGAGAAGGTAAAGATGGGATGTTCATGGAGGAGGTGTCATTTGAACTGCCTGCTGTTGGATAAGGAGGGGTTTCTGCAGAGACTGGGTGTGGAATGGATGGTATTTGCTCATTTGCAGACCAGGGTAGGAAAGAGAGCAGGGCTTGCTGGCCCCTGCTTGTGC
The DNA here is from genome assembly GCF_014754425.2 of Oryx dammah. Taxonomy (NCBI): domain Eukaryota; kingdom Metazoa; phylum Chordata; class Mammalia; order Artiodactyla; family Bovidae; genus Oryx; species Oryx dammah. The sequence goes on from NW_024070200.1 coordinate 53,792,077, forward strand.
AGGAAGCTGACGGAGAAGCAAAATGCAGCTGGATCTCTGCAGGTCTGGCAACCAAGGACAGGAAGCTTGGGCTTTCCTCGTTGGCTGTGGGCGTCACTGGAGAGTTTTACGTGGAGAATTAATTGGGGATGGACTGAGCAAGGTGAGACAGCAAAGAACACAGCAGTCTCTGCCCTTCCTCCCTGACTTGGGAGAAGTCAGGGAGGAAGAGAGGATGAGCAAGAGGACTGAGACCTTCGGGGCCTGGAGGAGGGGGTGGGAGGATGGGGAGGGAGAGGAGGAGGAGCAGAGGCCAGTGGGATGAGGGACCGAGGAGGGCTGGGGGGTTTCTGCAGCCTGGGACCAGGCAGATGATGTCCCCGGAGACAGAGGTCAGAGGGGCTGCACCCACTGAGTGATGGGGGGCGGGGTGGGGTGGGCAGAATTCTGTGCTGGGAGTTGCGGAGGCTGGGCGCTGTGACCGTCCCAGGCTGCAGGCAGGGACTGGGGTTCATGAGCATGGGGAGGCGGGGCATGTGGAGACCCTCCTGTGAGAATAGAGCAGTGACTCCAGAACCCTCAGAGGTGACCTGAGAAAGCCCAGACGATGAGGGCAGGAAAATAGCACACCCACTGAAGATGTAGGAGCTCCTTGGGAAGTTTTAGCAGGAGCAGCTTCCACGGCTCTAGCAGAGTTGGAGAGCGCCACTGCTCCATGTTGACTTGAGTGTGAAGAACAGGGCCATCTACTCTGCAGACATAGACTTTCTTTGGTATTTCTCTAAATATTTATTTATTTTGGTGGTGCTGGGTCTTAGCTGCGACCCACAGGATCTTTAGTTGTGGCACGTAGGATCTAGTTCCCCGACCAGGGATGGAACCTGGGCCCCCTGCATTGGGAGCTCGGGGTCTTAGCCACTGGACCCCCAGGGAAGTCCCAAGCATGGAAGGAAAGATGAACAATGGCAGTGACCAGAAGTTGATTTTAAGTTTGGGTTTTGACATGGATGGGCCTTGGGCAAGCTTGGGGAGAGAACGGAGACACAGCCAGTGGATGGGAAGAGAGATAAAAGGGTGCAGAGTGGAGGAGGGGGGCCTTCAGGAGGGAAAGAGGGATGGCTGGCAGAGGGAGCTGTGCTGAGTGGGGAGGCTGGAGCTCAAGTGGACACCCCTCTCCTAGCTCCGCCCCGAGTCACCTCCCACATCAGGATCCAGCAGGAAGAGACGCTTTTGTCACCTCCAAACTTACGTCCACTTCTCTAGCTTCTCAGTCAGTTACAGGGGCCCCTTGGGTACTTAGTTCGTATGTTGGCACAGCAGTTTTATTTCCTTGAACAGGGTAAGTTGCATCCAACAAGTCATAGACTATTTTACTCAGCGAGGAGCGAGGCCGAGTGGTGCTGAGTACTTGTTTCTAACATGGGCTGGGGCACATGGGCTGAGGGGTGGTGGCTAGGTCATCTTCAACATCCATTTTGGCAGGAATGTCTGTCATTCCCTCCATCCATGAACATGTGTCCCCAGTGAAACTTGAGGGTGTGCTGTGCCTGAAAGTGAAAGTGAAGTTGCTCAGTCATGTCCGACTCTTTGCAACCCCATGGACTGTAGCCTACCAGGCTCCTCTGTCCATGGGATTTTCCAGGCAAGAGTACTGGAGTGGATTGCCATTTCCTTCTCCAGGGGATCTTCCTGAACCAGGGATCAAACCCAGGTCTCCCGCATTGTAGACAGATGCTTTACTGTCTGAGCCTCCAGAGAAGTGCTGTGCCTGAGATGCACTGAAATGACAGTAGAAGGATCTGGAACTGGATTTGAGCAGTGAGCTGGTGTGAGCAGGCTGGGGAAGATGAACTCTTTCCTTCATTGTTCAGACACCAAAACTGGCCTATTGGAGTCTTCTGGAAGCTTTTCTAATGCACACGAGCAAGCGGTGTTTTGTTCTGACCCCTGTTTATCTTACGCCTGGATGCACAGGCTTTGGCAACCATATTATTTTCTTATCAGCTTATTTGGGTGGTTCATTGCTGAGAGAGAATATAATTAGGTGGAAGTAGATTATCTTGGTATTTAGGACTTAACCTTACCTGTCTGGTGATTTGCTCTTGAGGAATTTATAAGTAATGGCTTTGTACACAGTCCTGGTAGAAACAGTTTATGTGTAGCATACTCCTGTGGGATTACAAGTAAAATCAGGAGACCCAGCAGAAAAAGAAATGCTTAAGCATAGCTCTGGCATTGTTGTTGTTCCATCACTCAGTCGTGTCTGACTCTGCAGCTCCATGGAATGCAGTACGCTAGGCTTCCCTGTCCTTCACTATCTCCTGGAGTTTGCTCAAATTCGTGTCCACTGAGTCAGTGATGCCATCCAACCACCTCATCCTCTGTCATCCCCTTCTCCTCTCACCCTCAATCTTTCTCAGCATCAGGGTCTTCTCCAGTGAGTCAGCTCTTTGCATCAGGTGGCCCACTGTTATTGCTCTAGTGTGGCTGCAGGCTTGAGTCAAGAGATTCCTGGTAGGCAAAGCAAAAAGGGAAATACAGCTATACTCTTTCCTGTTTAATAGTCTTTGGTTGGAGGTTCCTGGGGGGACAGGAGTGGGAAACGATAAAATTAGTTCCTAGGGAAAACAGAGCTTTTTCTAGTACTTAATGAAAACCATTTCTCATATCAGCTTTATCCTAGTGTTTCTGAAAGTACATATATATTTTCTCAAGGGATCCACAGTATTTGAAAAAAGAAGGCCTCCACAGTCAGCAGTTTCAGAAACTATATATCTCAATGGGTAATTAACAATGAATATTACCTTTGGGAGATCTCTCATAGTTTTGTAAAGAAACCTATCTATCTTTGTTAGCCCAGAATTTTTAAAAAATTCTATGACTTCATAATGTTTTTCCTTCCTACATAACTTTTTAAAAATATGTATTTATTTATTTTAACTGGAAGATAGTTACTTTACAGTACTGTGATGGTTTTTGCCATACATCAGTATGAATTGGCTATAGACGTACAGGCGTCCCCTCCCTCCTGAACCCCCCTCCCACCTCCCTCCCGACCCCACCCCTCCAGGTCGTCAGAGAGGCCCGACTTTGAGTGCCCTGTGTCATATATCAAACTCTCACTGGTTATGTATTTTACATGCTTCTTAGACAATTTTCCTTATTTGGCTGCACCGAGTCTTGGTTGTGGCACTTGGCATCTTTGACGTCTCTTACAGCATATGGGATCTTTAGTTGCGGCATGCAAACTCTTAGTTGTGGCATGCGGGATCTAGTTCCCTGATCAGGAATCGAACTTAAGCCCCCTGCTTTGGGAGCCTGAAGTCTTAGCCACTGGACTACTGGGGAAGTCCCTTCCTGCACAGCTTTTAACAATAACTCCATTTGGCTGGGGGTTGGGAGGGATGGCTTCTCTGGTGGCTCAGATGGTAAAAAATAAAATCTGCCTGCAATACAGGAGACCCAGGTTTGATCCCTGGGTGGGCAAGATCCTCTGGAAGAGGGAATGGCTACCCACTCCAGTATCCTTGCCTGGAGAATCCCATGGACAGAGGAGCCTGGCAAGCTACAGTCCATGGGGTCACAAAGAGTCAGACAGCACTCAGAGACTAACACTCACTTCCACATTTTTTTTTAAATTTTTATTTTTACTTTATTTTGCTTTACAGTACTATATTGGTTTTGCCATACATTGACATGAATCAGCCACTGGTGTACATGAGTTCCCAATCCTGAACCCCCCTCCCACCTCTCACCCCATATCATCTCTCTAGGTCATCCCAGTGCACCAGCCCCAAGCATCCTGTATCCTGTATCAAACATAGACTAGCAATTCATTTCTTACATGATAGTATACATGTTTCAATGCCATTCTCCCAAATCATCCCACCCTCTCCCTCTCCCACAGAGTCCAAAAGTCCGTTCTATACATCTGTGTCTTTTTTTGCTGTCTCGCATACAGTATTATCATTACCATCTTTCTAAATTCCATATATATGTGTTAGTATACCATATTGGTGTTTTCTTTCTGGCTTACTTCACTTTGTATAATCGGCTCCATTTTCATCCACCTCATTAGAACTGATTCAAATGTATTCTTTTTAACAGCTGAGTAATACTCCATTGTGTATATGTACCACAGCTTTCTTATCCATTCATCTGCTGATGGACATCTAGGTTGTTTCCATGTCCTGGCTATTATAAACAGTGGGCTTAGCTAACAGAGCCCGGTAGCCTTCTCCACCGAGATCAGGGGCGCCTCCCCCTGGCAGGGAGCCTAGTGCTCCGTCACTCGAGTGTGGAGTCCGTGGGACTGGACGTCAGTCCTGGCCCCTCTGCTCACCAGCTACATGGCCATCAGTGGGACAGTCGTCTTCTCCAGCCTTAGCTTTCTCACCTGTAAAACTGGATAATAATATGACCAACCTCCTGGAATCATCATGTATAATCACTTTGTCAATAGAGCCTGCAAGACCATCCCTGGATAAGTAAATAATAAGTGTTCTTTGGGTTGTAATAAATCTCCCCCCCATTCCAGAATGTTCCCCGCCTGGAGGCCACGTTCCTCCCACATGACTGGGTACAAACTCGAGTGCTTCTTTGGGTACTGACCATGCTTCTCTTTATTCTGGCAGAGAGCAGCTCTATTGGCTCTTTGTGATAGCTATCTTCACAGTTGTCTTGTCTATTATACTATGAGCTGGTTAAGGGCATCTGCAGCCCTGAGATTAGAACCTGGCCCAGCTACTCAGTCTGGGGTTTTCAGTCCATTTAACACTAAGCACAGGCCCTCGGGCATGTAGTGAGTCTGATTCAGTGAACACAGCTCTGTCTGGGGAGTATGTGTGTGTGTACATTGTTAGTGTATCAAATGGAAATCTCTTAAGACTGGTCCTCTATACTTTTTTGTTGAATGTAATTCTTGTTGAGGAAATCATTTAACTTATATTGTTCTTGAAGTTTCTCTAATAAAAGAGACCTGGCACCACATAAATTATGAATTCAAAGAATGGTCTCAAGTCCTGTGAAAGGTACTAAACTATTAATAATATTCAGGACTGATGCAAAAGATTTCTGATAATACATTTATAGCTCAGTCACTGAGTAAAAGAAAATTCTATTATCTGTGCCCAGCAGGGATGGAAAACCCTTGTTTTTCTGCAGTGGACCACTGAGCTATAGAGAAAAATCAATGGTGAGACTCATAAGTAGGAAGCAAATTTAGAGGGTTTTTTTTTTTTTATTTTAAAGAAGAGGATCATAAAATATGACACATTTTCTTAGAATTAAATGAACATAAGATTTCACTAAATATAAAGAATAAAAAAAAAAGATGCCTCTGTTATACTTTAGGGCTCTTTAGGAGAGAATGTAAGCAGAAGAAAGAAAGCAAGAAACAGGGACTAGAGGAGGAAATGGTCTGAAAAAGATGCAAATAATGGAGAAGACACAGGAAGTCTTAGAGATGCAGGTGAGTGAGGTCTTTCTAAGGAAAGAGGATCCAGGACTCTGGCTCTCAGAGTGATCAGAGGGAAGTGATGGTCTCTTACTAAGCCCCAGGTGCAGAGAGGGCTGGCGGATGCTGCTTCCAGGAAAGGTACGGCCATGTTGCACATTCGCAACCTCAGGCATAACTGCAGTCACAGTCACATTGTACAGCGTGTTTCCTTCTCATTTTAACCATGTGGCAGGATTCAAAGGAAGAATCATCACCTCTGTGTTACAGACCAGGAAAGGGAGTTGCAGGTGTGTTAAATGCATGGCTAGTGCATGGCTTTCAAAATCCCTCATGTGTTCCATCCACCCCTCTTCTCACCCTTTTCCAAAACATGCTGATGCCTGTGGCATGAGCTAGAGGTCAGAGGCATGTCTGCACCACAGTTTCTCAGTGTAATTCTTATTCTGTTTTTTTTTTTTAAAGAATTTTATTGTTGTAAATTTACACCCATTTATTATGTGGTCAAAAAGGGGTTAATTCATTCCATCAGAAGTAAAGTGACATAGGGCTTCCCTAGTGGCCCAGTGACTAAGACTCCACACTCTCAATGCAAGGGGCCTGAGTTCAATCCCCAGTCAGGGAACTAGATCCTGCATGACGCAAATAAGGGTTTGTGTGCTGCAAGGAAGATCACAGATCCCTTGTGCCACAACTAACACCTGGCACAGCCAAATACATACCTTTTTTAAAGACAGCGTTAAAAAAGAAGTAATAAAGTAACATTGACTGCTTGTCTTCCCTGGCTAACTGTGAGGTGGATGGGCATTCTATCTGCCATCAGGGGAATTCCAGGGCTCACTGTTGTGCTGTCCTTTGATACCTGGTTCTGCAAACCTCAGATCCTGGAATTCACAAGTGACTACCTTGTGTGTGCTATTTCCCCTGTGCCCTCAATGGCTCACTCCAAGGAGCTGCCGTTCAGGTGAAAACAGAACCACGCAATGTGCCTCCCTGATATACTTGCTGCTGCTGCTTCGTCGTAGGGAGACACTGTCTGAGCTTTTGAGGTTGGGCCCCTTCCTGCTTTTGCTGCAAGACCACATCCTGGCCCATCAGACAAGCAATTGATATGGGCTTGAAAATTCCTTCCATGGGCTTAGAAAGTAAACTTGCATTGAAGTTGTGCCAAGAACAGGTTTTCCATGTCAGCAGCAGGAGCACTTTGCAAACTTGTTATAAATGGCCAGCGTTGTTATTGCCAGACGCGGGAATAAGGCAGTTTCCCGTACTGGATGGTGGAGAAGCCAGCAGGACTTTGGCAATCTGTGGCCTGAGACCAAGTCCAGCCATGGCTTATTTTCATTAATAAAGTTTTCTTGGAATGCAGCCGTGGCCATCAGTTATGTACTGCCCAGGGACGCTGCTTGGGCACTCAGATGGCAGAGTAGAAGAGTCGCTATAGAGACAGAGTGGTCCACATACTGAAAATATTTACTACCTGGCTCTTCATGGAAAAAGTGTGCTGATCCCTGTTCAGGAGCTTGGGGCCTTTCTTTGACTGTGGTTTAGCATGAGGCTGACAGCCAGACTGTTTCTGCGCCTGCTCTCAGCATTGCTGGGCCCCGCTGCTGGGCGTGTGGTTTGCGAGTACAGCTCACGTTCCCCGGGGGGGCGGGGTTGCTGGACAGTCATGTCCCGTGCTCCTTGGAGTAGAAGGGCTTCCAGGGGTAGCTTCTCTGCACTCGTGGGCTCTCCCCAGCTCTCTCAGCCCTCACGTGGGCTCCAGACTGAGCTGGGGAGACTCCCCAAGGTCCTCCTGGGCCCCATCTTCCTGGACCCAGGCTGTCAGCTGTGGCTCTGCTGCTGTTTGCTCCCGAGACACCCCACATGGGCACCCTTCTCTGTGGGCCTGACAGCGTGTGCCTGCGGAAGCCTTGCTTCTCTCCAACACTGCTGAAATCGCTGCCGGGACAGTTTCTCCTCCCTCCATCCCACACCCTGCCGCCAGGATAGTGTCTCCGAGGGATGCCTCCTGCTCAAGAACCTCCCTTGGCTCCCCAGTGACCTCCAGATCAACCTCAGCCTGGTCTTCAAGGCTGTTTCATCTCCCCACAGGACTCTTGTAACTGAAAGTGGGGTCCACCTGCTTGTCCCTCAAAAGCCAATAAAGAGGCTGGGTTGGTGGAAAGGAAAGTTTGCTTTATTGTGGATGCCAGCAACTTGGGGTAGTGGCGGGGGGTGGATGCCTATTCAAAGGCCAATTTCCCCCTCCACCCTACCAACAATCAAAGGCTTTTTTATAGGCTGAGGGGGGCAGAAACAGCACAGTCAGTTCTGACAGTCATCTGGCAGTGGGTCATCGGTGGTCTGACCAGCGTCATCTTGATTGTTTTAAGTGCAGTTAGTCTTCATTTCCAGGGTCAGCTTGTTCTCGTTTCCTCGAGGCCAGTTCTTGGAATTGTGGCAGCTCATGTCATAGCTGGAGTGTGGTTATTATGTAGTTAACTCCTTCCACATGGTGGGGGTTTCAGTATCCATTAGACAGCTCACAGGATATGACTCAGAATATTATCTATAGCCCTCGAGGAGGAAGTGAAGGCCTTTGCCTTTCCTTCTCCAGGGGATCTTCCCAACCCAGGGATCGAACCCGGGTCTCCTGCATTGCAGGCGGATTCTTTACCATCTGAGCCACCAGGGTATCCCCACTTACGGACTAAGCCATTGGTACATGGTCTCCTTTGCCTGTTCGTCTTTGCTTCTGCATTTTCTCCCTTCTCTGATTGAACATATTCTTTGGCTAAAGCTTTTCTACAGAGAGAGGCAGGCTGAGGATGTGGTGAGGAGGGACCATGGTGTCCTGCTCCTCCCTTTCCCCCAGGCTAGCCTGAGCCCCCCCTCCTCAGTGCCTCCCCTACTGCACTCATCTTCACTCTCAGAAAATTGGGCCTCCCCACCCTCTGCCCATGTATTAAAATCCAGCCTATTCTTGTTGCATCCCAGATCGGTTTTCCTCCACTTGCAGCCAGAGGTGTGTTCTCATTCCCTTGAGCCTCCTGCCACTCTAATGCATGACCCCGCAAGACCAGCTGTGTTGTTAGGACCCTTTCTTTCTCCTCTCCCCCAGGTCTTAAACCCCCACAGGGTAGGGATTCCTTCTCAGCCTTAGTCATATTCCTTGTACTTCCCACCCCAAGCAGGCTATCTGTGTGGCTCTATTTGGAAGTCACACTGGCGCATGCACACCATGGATGTGGATACCAGCTGCTGTGAATCCTGACCTCACGGTGCTCTTACTGTTAGCCTTGCTGCACAGGTGCAGAGACAGCTCAGAAAGAGCCACGTGGCCAAGTGCTGTCAAAGCCAGATTTGAGCTGGAGGCCCCGGTGCTCTTCCCCGACAGGACCAAGGGTGCGCGGTTGTAAGCCCCCTGCACATGGGCCCTGCGCATCGACACACACTCCCCCACCTGCCTGTGAATTAGCATCGCCTGGGCCCCCGCCTCACACATTGAATCTCAGTCCCAGTGGGGTAGGGGTGGTGCGGGTGTGTTTTCCACGTTCTTCTAGTCTGGTCCCCACCCCCTACTCCAAAATAAGAAAACCGACAGGTTGGGGGAGGGCTCACGCGGGCAAGCCTGAGCTTCAGCTGCTGCTCCAGGAGCTTGGCTGCCTGTTCCGTGACCCCCTGGTAACACTGGCCCTTTCAGAGGTGAGAAAAGACCCATCTGTCCATGGTCTCCTGTCTCATGGCATTTCTGACTTTGCCACCCCATGGACTGCAGCCCGCCAGGCTCCTCTGTCCATGGGAAGCTGAAGGTCTCCCTTTGGGGCTGGGCTTCCTGCGCTGGGCAAGTGCGCCCCAGTGTGCACCTCTGACTCCCTAAGAGGTGAGCCTCCCCAGATGCAACCCAGCTTTCTCATAGGAGGAGGAGAGACTGGACGTGAGCCAGAAATGAGGGAGGGCTTTCAATTGGCATCTCTTTAAAAAAAAGCGGGGGCTTCCCTGGTGGCTCAGTGGTAAAGAATCCACCTGCCAAACAGGAGATGCGGGTTTGCTCCCTGGGTCGGGAAGATCCCCCAGAGGAGGAAATGGCAACCCACTCCAGTATTCTTGCCTGGAGAATCCCATGGACAGAGGGGCCTGCCAGGCTGCAGTCCATGGGGTTGCAAAGAGTAGGACATGACTTAGAGACTAAACAATAGCAACAAAAAGCAGGCTTTTTAATCTTGAGGGGAGACAGGCTTATTGAGGACAGAGAGCCGAGCAGAGCAGTGCTTCTCAAAGTCTGGTCCGTAGATCAGCAGTATCCACATCTCCCGGGAACTTGTTAGAAATGTAAATTCCCAGACGCATCCCAGATGCTCTGAGTCAGAGAAGACTCTGAGCTTGGGCTCCAGCAGTCCCATACCCTCCGGGTGATTTTGCTGCCAATGAAGGTTGAGAACTGTTGCTCTCAATTGATGGTAAGTTATGTCCACACAGGGAAGAAAAGAATTTGCCTGCAATGTGGGAGACACAGGTTCAAGCCCTGTGTCGGAAGAAGGAAAATCCCTGGAGAAGGAAATGGCAGCCCACTCCAGTATTCTTGCCTGGAGAACCCCATGGAAAGAGGAGCCCAGCAAGCTACAGTCTGTGGGGTTGCAAAGATTCGGACACGACTAAGCAACTAACACTTTCACTTTCATGTGTGTGGGACACTTGGAGTGTCAATGGTGTTCATACCTCCCCCACGCTGGGCACCAGAGATTCCCACCGCACCCCCCAGCCCAACCCAGGGTTTTTTATAAAACCTCAGACTCCTGGGCCTCATCTCAGGGTTTGGTAATCTGTGTTTTTAACCAGTGCTCCAGGATATTCTGAAATTCAAGTGTATTTTTTTGTTTTTGAACTGGGATAGCAGAAACCTGATAAATATTGCATTCTTTTAATAATCACTTTGTATCTACTTCCCTGGTGGCTCAGACGGTAAAGCGTCTGTCTACAATGCGGGAGACCCAGGTTCGATCCCTGGGTTGGGAAGATCCCCTGGAGAAGGAAATGGCAACCCACTCCAGGACTATTGCCTGGAAAATCCCATGGACAGAGGAGCCTGGTAGGCTACAGCCCATGGGGCTGCAAAGAGTCGGACACGACTGAGCGACTTCACTTTCACTTTGTATCTGCTTGGGGCAGGGTGAGGACACGTCCTCTTTTCCTCCTGGAGCTTCCTTCATCTCCAGTTATCAAGACATGGCCATCAGTCCCGTTAGCTGTTAAGTGGAGACAGCCATTGCCGCTGGCAGGCACCCTCCTCATTGCTGGATTGCTCATTGCCACCTATGAACCACAAGTGGGTTTATGGCCTTGTGCATGCTAGTAGTTCAACTTCTCCAAACTATGGTTTAAATAAGTGAAGACATTGGCCTCTGACATTACTGGGCCACAAAGTGTCTTTTCAGAATATCTGTATAGCTTAACTCTAGATTCAGAGAGGTGTCCATCAGGCTTTGAAGAGGTCACAGGGTCAAGGAGGTCAGGACCTACTCCTTCTCTTCTTGCAGGAGTGGGGGCCCCCTTCCAGGACCGGAGAGCAGGCTCTTGTCTAGCACTTGGAAATGAAGTCTCCCAGGAGACACATGTGCTGACAGAGCAAGAGGCTTTACTGGGAAGGGGCGCCCGGGTGGCGAGCAGGACGGGAAGGGAACCCAGGAGCACTGCCCTGCCACGCGGCCCCCTGTCTGGGTTTCATGGTGGTGGGGTTAGTTTGCAGGTTGTCTCTGGCCCCTCATTCTGACTCAGGGTCCTTCGCACAGCCCTCAGCCAGAAGAGATTCCGGTGAGGAGGATCCTGGAGGTTGGTAGGATGTGTGGGACCTTCCAGAATTCTTCCTCTTGGTAGTGGCTCATTAGTCCCGTGTTCCTGCCAGGACCTCCTGTACACAAGGTACCTCAGGCAGAGGGTCACTGTGGTGCCTGGCCAGGGTGGGCGGTTTCGGTCAGTGTTTGCGCTCCCACTGTCTCCCCTGTGGGTCACTCTGCAAGGAGCAGGTTTGAGGCAGGACAAGAGTTGCAGGCATGGGCCCCCGTGCTCTCTAGAAGAGCAGGTTCTTTTTTGTTTTGCCCACAGCTGCCTCTGCCTTGCCACCCGTATGTCATCGTTATCGTCCACACCTGTGTGATGTTTTATGACAGGGCACACCTGCTAGAACAGAGCGGCTGTCATATTTCAGATCTGCTCCGCAGGACGGATGTCATGAAGCCTCGTGGCAGAAACGAAACACACCTTCTGCTCATGCCTGCCTGTCCTTCCTCCCAGCTGCCGTTGCCCTCTCCTCCCCAGATGGGGGTCACCAGATTGCAGACCCGCCAGCCTGTTCAAGGCCCACCCAGGAGATGCTGTCCACACATGTCCGCTTCTGTTACTGCCTTCTATTATTTTAGTTAATTTTTTACATTTTTGGCTGCGCTGGGTCTTCGTTGCCGTGCGGGCTTTTTCTCTAGTTGCGATGAGTGAGGACTGCTCTCCAATTGCAGTGCACGGGCTTCTCACTGCCGTGGCTTCTCGTTGCAGAGCATGGGCTCTAGGGAGCATGGGCTCAGCAGTGGCAGCTCCCAGGCTCTAGAGCACAGGCTCAATAGTCGTGGCCCACGGACTTAGTTGCTCTGTGGCATGTGGGATCTTTCCGGATTAGGAAAGATCTTTCTGTGTCTCTTGCATTGGTAGGCAGATTCTTTACCACTGAGCCACCTGGGAAGCCTGTTACAAAGGAAAGAAGGGTCTAAATGAAACCTTCTTTTTCACTTGTCCAGACCTTTGGTCAAGATCTCTGGGAGCATTTGAGAGCCATTTTAATGAGACCAGGAATCATGAAACTTTTCTCGAACATGGCCACTACTTGGTGCTTGAAAAACAATCTAACTTATAGCTCGGGCTGCACGAGTTGTGAGCTGGCCTTGGTTTGAGTAGAAAGACAACAGAAACAGGAATCAGAATGGGAATGCTGACGAAGGAGGGCAGCACAGCCATCCTGTCCTTGGTCAGGAACAGGGACGTGCACAGCCCTGGGCCCTGCTCTGCAGAGCACACCCCAGGCCCAGGGCTGACAGAAAGGTTGCGGTAGTTTGTGTTGTTGCCTTAGTGCTGTGCTAACCCAGGTAGAAGCATCCAGAGGGCTTTAACAAAATCCCAGCTCCCTGGCTTGGAAACTCTCAGAGGAACCTGGCGTCTAAAATGTTTAAGTGCTTCCCGGGTGCATCCAATCTGAAGATAGCATTGGAAACCCCTGGGTTAAAGGAGTCCTTTTAAATGTGTGGGGTTGAAAGGAGGCTAACAGGAATTACTGGGCTACTGTTTTGTTTTTTTAATAATAAAGGTGAATAGAGCAGGAGCTCCCCAACCTCTGAGATCTAATGACAGATGATCTGAGGTGGAGCTGATGTAATAATAATAGAAATAAAGTACATAATAAATGTAATGTGCTTGAATCATCATCCTGAAGCCATTCCCCCAGCCCTTCCCTGGAAAAATTGTCTTCCACAAAACCAGTCCCTGGTGCGGAAGAGGTTGGATGCAGGTGGAATGGAGGTATGTTAATGAGCACAGGTGTGTTTGTGTGGACGTTGCAGAAAGGCTGTGCGTATGGGATGCTGATACCTGTGCTCATATTTATGTGTTTGGAGGAAGGCTAGATCCACTGACTCTTATTACTCCCTTTCCTTAGCAGCCCATGTCCAAGCGCTCAGGCAGCCCAATCTCCCTAAAGATGTTATATCTGCCTCAGATATTCTTGTTCATTTCCATTGCCACGGTACTGACCTTTTCTTCTCCCTTGTCTCAATAACAAATAGCCCAGCCTCTTTTTCTGCGGGGATTTACTTCTGTAGTCCCCATTCAATCCATCCTCCACATGCTGACCGTACCTGAGTCACACTCGTGTTTTTAGCACTTTGCTGGTCCCAACATGTGCGTGCTGCACACTAAGTCACTCCAGCCGTGTCCAACTCTTTGTGACCCTATGGACTATAGCCTGCCAGGCTCCTCTGTCCATGGGATTCTCCAGGCAAGACTACTGGAGTGGGTTGCCATGCCCTCCTCCAGAGGATCTTCCCAACCCAGGGGTCAAACCCCGCATCTCCTACGTCCTCCTGCATTGGCAGGTGAGTTCTTTACCACTAGCGCCACCTGGGCAGCCCCAAGGATAAATGGTGACCATGCTTGCGGATGGTCCTTACCTAGCGTTTATTCATACAAGTGTTTACTCCTGGCACCAGCTCTGAGAGGCGTCACCCCTATCCCCATTTTACAGATGGGACAGTGAAAGTATGGGGTGCCTTTGCCCAAGGAGATTGCGAGTCACAGACGGCCCCTGAGCTTTAGTTCTGCACCCCTCTGCTTCCCCGCCTCTCTGGACCCTCTCCGGACATGTAGGGAAAGGCTACTCTGTGCTAATGGACTTTTCATACTGTTGTGTCTAATCTTCACATCTGTCTTGCCTGATAGGCATTATTATTCCTGTTCCAAAGAAATCAAGGCTTGGAGAGGTTAAGTTGATCAAAGTCCTGAAGCTAATTAGGGAGATCCTAGGTGGGATTCCAGCCAGCTGCCCCCACCCCAGGCTCTGCGTTCTTTTCACCACACGGCCTGGGATTGTCTGATTCCTCTAGGGCGGCTTCTGAGACTCCATATAGTGTGTTTACCAACCGACCTTTCCACTCCGTATGTTCCATTCCGCCATGCAGTCATGCCACGCGGCATCCGCTCACCCCGTTGCTTTTGCCTGGAGTGCTCTTCCCTGCCCATCTAGGGTTCCCATCACAGAGACTCCTCCTGCACGGCTAATACCCAGCTGGAAACGGCACACAGTAGGACAGGGAGGCTATTTGCGTTTTCTCTCCAAGGAACCCTAAAATAATGCATCTCCTCTTCACCCTCCTACGTGATTTTGCATCATGAATGTAGCATGTACCCAGCACACACGTCTACCTTCCTGCTAGGGGGGCATCTTGAGGCCAGGGGTCAACCCTCCCTCCTGTTTCCTGTGTTTCTATTTTTGTTGGCGTATAGTTGCTTTACAACGCTGTGTTAGTCTCTGCTGTACCCGATGAATCACACATATCCCCTTTGTGGATTCCCTTCCCATTTAGGTCGCCACAGAGCACTGAGATCTGTCCTTCTCCTGTTTCTGCCTTGTGTCCTGGGCATTGTGAAGCCAACAGCAGATATTCAGTAGACATTTGTTAAACAAATGAGGGGCAGACAAGGATGCAAAGGTGGGGAAAGTCATCAAACTGTTTGACCCAAGGAAAGTCGATACAGCTGGAGTGCACAGAACAGTCAGGAAAATATTTACCTGATGGGCTTGAGAGAAATGTCCAGTGTTTGGAAATTTCCAGAAGGAAGTGAAGAGCTAATGATTATCCTACTGAGCTAATCTGGCTTGTCCATTTTGCTTACCCCAGGTTTTTTTCTCTTTGTAATTTTATTTCCTTCAATATGCTTTGCTAATTACCTCCTGGTAAAAAGCCCAAGAGTCCTATACCTCCAGCATGGACTTGAGAGATAGGATGTAGTTGGGAGACAGTCTGTGAAAGATGTGCCTTTTAAGACTTTCACCAGACTCCTGGAGAAGGGAAAGGCTACCCACTCCAGTATTCTGGCCTGGAGAATTCCATGGACTTTATAGTCTATGGGGTCACAAAGAGTCCGACACGACTGAGCAACTTGCACTTTCACGAGCCCTAAACGGGGCGGCTGTGGGGCAGGGAGGTGGTTCTTAATGCGTAGAGGCAGAATCTTGCAGGATGGAAACATGCCAAGGAAAACTTCTTTGCCCGTGGGAAAGTTAATTCTTTAACTGTTTAATTAGGGTTAATGTTAATGTTAGTCACTCAGTCATATCCGACTCTGCAACCCCCCCACCCCCCCACCCCGGGACTGTAGCCTGCCAGGCTCCTCTGTCCATGGAATTCTCCAGGCAAGAATATTGGAGTGGGTAGCCGTTTCCTCACCCAGGGATCTTCCCGACCCAGGGATCGAACCCAGGTCTCCTGAATCGCAGGCAGATTCTTTACCGTCTGAGCCCCCAGGAATGAACGGTTAGCATGCCGAGTAAATGGTTTTTGGACTCAAGGTGTAAAGCACTTGGCACAGGTGGTCAAAACAAGGCGAACCAGCAGGCTCGGTGGGAGGGTTTAGGATGTGCAGGTGCGCTGCGCGGCGGGAAGGGGGCCTCCCGGGGGCTTTCCATCAGCACGGGCCTTGAGACTGCCTTCTGCACCCCACAGGTGAGCGTCCTCACCACCCTGGAGCGGAGGTTCAACTTGCAGAGTGCTGACGTGGGCGTGATCGCCAGCAGCTTCGAGATCGGGAACCTGGCCCTCATCCTCTTCGTGAGCTACTTCGGGGCGCGCGGGCACCGGCCGCGCCTCATTGGCTGCGGTGGCATCGTCATGGCGCTGGGGGCGCTGCTGTCGGCGCTGCCCGAGTTCCTGACTCACCAGTACAAGTATGAGGCGGGTGAGATCCGCTGGGGCGCCGAGGGCCGCGACGTCTGCGCCGCCAACGGCTCCGGCGGGGACCAGGGCCCCGACCCGGACCTCATCTGCCGCAGCCGGACCGCCACCAACATGATGTACTTGCTGCTCATTGGGGCCCAGGTGCTCCTGGGCATCGGTGCTACCCCCGTGCAGCCCCTGGGCGTCTCCTACATCGACGACCACGTGCGGAGGAAGGACTCCTCGCTCTACATAGGTAGGAGTTGCGCCAGCGCCGGCGGGTGGTGGTGGGGCCGCGGTTCCCTTTGTGGCTGATTTCCGGTGTAGGGAACCAGGGCCAGGGCGTGTGAACAGAGGAAGGAAATTTGGGCCCCAGAACTTTAAGTTTCGTCCGGAGCTTTCATTCTCAGACTGGGGGTGTTTGGGGAAAATGCTGATGCCTGAATTGCACACCCCAGAAAATTCTGGGGGTCTTTGGGGTGCAGCCTGGACTTGTAATTTTTTAAAGAGCTCCCCAGGTGACTCGAGTGTGCAGCAGAATTTGACCTCTGCTGTGCATAAGTATCAGCAAGCCTGGGAAGGGGGAGGAGGAGATTGAGGGGAGTTTTAAATATATATGTTTATCTGCCTTTGTGTGTGTGTTTGGACTTTGGGCGGCCTGGTATTTGCCACCAAGGAATCCTTGGGGGTCTACACATTAGAAACTCCTGTTATTAATCATCAAAATGACCTCCTGGTCATTGTCTTATTGAAGCTCAAAGATAAAAGTGATTGCATATGCCCAGCATTTGGTATTATTCAAAGTTGGTAACTGTGTGTGTGTGTGTGTTTTTTCCCCTGTAACGGGGTTATTTATTAGAACCAGATATTTGGGAAGAAATAAGGTACGTGTGAACTTTTGAAAACATTTGTTTTGTGCTACAATGACTTCTGTTATTTTATACTGGGAGGATGGAAACCATCTGCCAGTGTTGGGGTTAAGAAACATCCAGGGGTTGAATTACACTTAGAGCAAATGAGCTTCTCAGTCAGTGCTTCTGGGCACTATCGCATGGTCACTTGTAGGGCGAGGGCTGGCCTGCCGAGCATCTCCATTTTCTTGTTTATTGAGTTTAGTTTTGCCTCCCACCATCTGTTAGCTTCTATGATTTGACCCGTCACTGAGTGCTTAAGCTTTGGGAAGAAAGTAAAATAAATTACCAACACCTGCAGAAGCTCTATGCCTCCCGAAAGCAGTGTGCCTTGGAGCATAAAGTTAATTACAATATGGAGGTTTAGGTTAAACTAGAACTTGAACAGAATTGGTCAAAAAGCCTCCTACCTGCCAAGTTTCCCCAATACGCTGGCCGGGCTGTCTGAGACAGGAGGGTTCAAGGCAGTTACCCCTGAATGCTGACTGTCCTCGGTGACTTCATGTCCTACCTGTGAGGTAGATGACTCTATTGAATGCATACGTCGTATGTCCTAACCCTCTGTGAACAGGCTCTAGAGTAGAAAGGTGAGAGTGCATCTCCCCATCAAAGGGTGGAGAGCTTGTGGGCCTGGTCACAGCCTACTGTGGAACACAAAGGACTGATGGCTAGTCCCTCCACCCTGTGCTTAGGGGTTTCCGTAATTGTGCCTGAAGGTGGGCGCAGTGGGGAGAGGGGTCTAAGGAAATCATCTGCATTTTGATGCTTTTAAGGCTTCAGTGAAAACCCCTCCAGCATGAGTCTGCTGCAGGCCAGGGAATGGGCCACAGCCTGTAGCCAAAACAGTCTCCCCAGGTCCAGCCAGGCCACTGGACTCTGACTTGACTGATATCACTCTGGTACCCCAGGATAGAGAGACTTTGGTAGCAGTAACAGCAAGTAGATAAATCAGAGCCCAGAGAAGGAAAAGGGGAGCAAAACGCTGAGCTCTTGTGTCTCACGATGAAATCAAGTAGAAAAACGTCTCCCTGGCATCTCTCCTGAAGCCACAGGTGAGGTGGATGACCTCTGCTTGGAGCCCACGCCCGGAGCTTGCATGCTCAGCGTCCTCTTGTGGTCGTTTACCCTGATGCTGCTGCTGCTGCTAAGTGGCTTCAGTTGTGTCCGATTCTGTGTGACCACATAGATGGCAGCCCACCAGGCTCCCCCATCCCTGGGATTCTGCAGGCAAGAACACTGTAGTGGGTTGCCATTTCCTTCTCCAATGCATGAAAGTGAAAAGTGAAAGTGAAGTCCCTCAGTCGTGTCCGACTCTTAGCGACCCCATGGACTGCAGCCCACTAGCCTCCTCTGTCCATGGGATTTTCCAGGCAAGAGTGCTGGAGTGGGGTGCCATTGCCTTCTCCATTACCCTGATGAGTCAGGCATTTTCCAGCACGGATGGGGCCTGGTTCATAGGTCAAGCTTAGGATGTGGACTCATTTCGGTTTTGTGAGAGATGGAAGCTTGGGCTATAGGGTTGACTGTAGCAGGCACAGCCTTTCTCTAGTTCTGAGACTTTTTCTCTGGGATTTACAGTGACTCTCTAGTAGGAGGAATGTCTCAACCAGATTTCTAGCTGGGCCTCCTTTTCCTCTCTGACAGTTTAGCATTCCCAGAGTTGGGAGTGTGTCTGTGTGGTGTGTGGGCAGCTTGGTGGCGTCTGGCCAGATTCCAAGACATGACAGTCCGGGGTTGTGAGCAGGCCTTCCTGAGTGCTTCTGAGCTGGTTTCTTGGGTCTGTGTTTTGAGCAACAGAGAGCAAGCTTCTGCACAGATTGGCCTCCGTAGGTGGCCTTTTGTTCCCTGCATGGTTGGAATTCTCCAGGGACAGTTTAAGAAGGCCATGCATACGCAGAGCATAACTGGTCCGATCATTTACTGTACAAGTCATAAAACATGTTTGTGACCATGGGACTGTTTTGGCGTTTATCTCCTGTGAGAGGGAGCTAGTTTCTGAAGCTGTTTAATTTGGCTTTGGAAGTATTTAGGGGAACTGACCGAATGGGATAGGTATGAATTATGGCGTCTTAACTCCCTGCAGGACAGTCTGAAGGGACTGGCCCTGGGAGGTAGGTGTCAATGGATACCCACCACCCGTCAGGGTGGAGTAGCCTGTGTGCCTCTTGGTTCTGCCCCTGCGGACCTGGTTGAGAGGTCCACGGCCAGCCATCTGATCACAGGCCTGACAGGAGTGAGAACTGGGGATTGAAAGGGTTTTAAACCCTGCACGTGTGAAGCACAGGCGGTTCACAGCTGCTCCTTCCCTAGGGGTGTCAGCATCAGTCCAGCCACAGGCCACTGGTGACAAGTCCTACCCCTTGAATAATCCCTCTTAGCTTTTGGTTGTACAAAATCCTATGTTTCGGCAGCAGTGTGCTTCTGCATTGGTGACTTACAATGGGTTACCTGTATCGTGAGTCACCAGCTGGGTGCCATCAGCACATCCCCGGCTCTGACCTAGACCCCTATAGCCAGGGGAAAAGGGAAGTGTTCCATCTCGAATCAAGCTGATATTTTCCACCCAAGTGACTGTTTGCTCCAGCCTCTTGAGGCTGAATTACTGCCAAACTCCCGGATTCCGGGATGGTCATTCACAAGGAGCTTCTAGGCCTGGCACGATTCTGCGGCCGCCCCTGCCCAGCCTGGGGAGGGAGCCAGGGGAACTCATTACCAGGGGACAAAACCTGATGAACGGGGACACCGCTCTGCTGGCAGACTTCTCAGGACCACACAGTGTGGAGCCAAGCCTCACGGCCCAGCCAGAGGGGGACCCGGGGTGGCACGTGGCGCTCTCTCTCCCCAGAGGGACTGAGGGAGCAGAGTGTCGGGGGGACCGTGTGGGTTGGGGCGTGAATGGGGTCCACCAGCCGACCTCTGGGAGCTGCTCCTCCTACTCGCCCATGTTCTGACCTTCCACAAGCTCAGCTTTCTTAGCTATTCTGTTTCACCGAGTTCAGACACAGCCTGTTGCATTGTTGGCAACAGTAAGTAGGCTAATGGATTTGCCGGGTCCTTTCATTAAGTTGCTATGTCAATCGGTTGGTGCCTTGTTTTTTTTTCCCCTTTGGGAAGGAAAAGGCTCCAAAGGAGAGTGGTAAGGTTTGTTTGTTTTTTTTTTTTTAATAACTTTATTTCTAGTTGAAAAGTATTACATGTTCACTGTGAAAAGTATAGAAAAGGAATCATTTAAGAGTAATTACTCTTAGCTTTGTGTTTCTATAAAATCCTCCTTTTCTGCATTGTTATGCTTTTCTCCACACAAAAGAGGATTTTATCATTAACATTTTGCTACTGTATTTCACTCTCAATATTTCTTGAACATTTCCCTGGGTCATTAAATATTCTTCAATGATGATCTTTCTGTATACATCATATTCCCTTGTGGATCTATACAATAATATTAAATGCCCTCTATCACTGAATGTGGATTTTTTTTTTTTTAAGTTTTGCTCTTATAAAACAAAGCTGACAAGTGAACTGTGATTCTGAAAGGTTAAGTAACTTGCCTAAGATAATAAATGGGGCTGAGCACAGGATCTGAGAGTGATGTTTGTTTTGGTACATCTGGGACAGGGCTGAGGTGGGTAGGGCAGGGGACAGAGGGCTGGGGGATGCTCCAGGGAGTCAGGAGCATGTGAGGGCATTCCTCAAGACAGCCTGAAGCCTCTCTCAGGGAAAAATCAGAGGTGCCAGAAAGGTGAGAAGAGCGCTGGGTGTCTCAAATCCAAAGGCAGAGATGCAATTGGAATGGGGAATGGGTGCGAAAGCAGAATAGAGAGTTGGAGGAGAGTTGGGAGTCCTGACTAACAATGCAAGTCCGGGGTCTGGAAGGACTTTTGCCCTGTTTCATGGTGCTTTGAGTATCGATGGGTGCAGATCAGAGCTGGAGGATTCCGTGTTCCCCTCACCTCTCTCCAGAACTGTGGACAATGTACTCTCACTTGGCTGTTCATTCCATCAGAACCACGATCACCATTGGGAAATTGCCCTTACATCGTGTTGGAAATCTGTCTCCTTACAATGCTCCACGCGCTGGCTCTGGTCTGCCCTATGGGTCCACTTTGGGAAGTGGTGACCCCTCTTCCATGTTTGGTCGCCCCGCAGCTGCTGAGTGCCAGCCTTGCATGGGCAGGGAAGGGCACCTAAAACGTGGGTATTCTGTGCTAGGACCTCTGATCCTTACTTGATTTGGTTTCCGCCTACATTCAGCCGCTGTTTCCCTCCTCATGAGGGATGATGCCGAGGCTGGAGGGCTTGTTACTCGGGGGCAGGACCAGGTGAATGGGGCATGCAGGCTTTGGGTGCTGTATTGCTTTGCTGCTAAGTCGCTTCAGTCATGTCTGGACTGTGTAATGTAGCACCACAGACTGAGTGGCTTAAACCAGTGGTCCCCATCCAGGGACCGGTTTTGTGGAAGACAATTTTTCTGCCAACCCAGTTGGGGGAGAGTGGTTTCAAAATGATTCAAATGCCTTACATTGATTGTGTACTTTAATAATAGAAATGTTAATAGAATAATCAGTTCAGTTCAGTCGCTCAGTCATGTCCAACTCTTTGCGACCCCATGGGCTGCAGCACGCCAGGCCTCCCTGTCCATCACCAACTCCCAGAGTTTACTTAAACCCATGTCCATTGAGTCAGTGATGCCATCCAGCCATCTCATCCTCTGTCGTCCCCTTCTCCTCCTGCCTTCAATCTTTCCCAGCATCAGGGTCTTTCCCAGTGAGTCAGCTCTTCGCATCAGGTGGCCAAAGTATTGGAGTTTCAGCTTCAACATCAGTCCTTCCAGTGAATAGTCAGGACTGATTTCCTTTAGGATAGAATAATATATAGATAAAATGATGATAAATACAAATATATAAGCAAGTAATATAAACTTGATAAATAAATAGAAATATTATGATTACGTTAGTTCCACCTCAGATCATAACAGCACTAGATCCTGGAGGTTGCAGACCCCTGGCGTAAGCAGTGGAAGATTTATTTTCTCACAGTTACGGAAGCTGAAAGCCCAAGACCCCAGTGTCAGCACCCGCTCCCCCGGAGGCCACCTCGCTTGGCTTGCAGATGTCGGCTTCTCCTCCTGGATCTGCATGTGGTCATCCTCCTGTGTGCTGACATGTCTGGTGTCTCTGTGTGTGTCCTAACTTCCTCCCCTTACAAGATCACCAGTCAGATTGAGGTGGGATTCACTCATATGATCTCATGTAACCTCAGCTCCCTCTTTAAGGCCCTATTTCCAAATGAGTCACATGCTGAGTAACTGGGGGTTAAGGCTTCAACATATGAATTGGGGCGGGGGGGGGGGGTCCTGATTCAACTCATAACAGGAACCAGGGGGACTAGAACCAAACAAGACCTCTACCCCTTTCGTCCTAACTTTTCTATAAAGAACTTCAGTGTTGTGTTTGTTTGTTTGGTTCCCAGTAATCAAGGAATTATTTGAGAATGGAGTTTTTTTAAAAAACTTTTTATTTTGTAACAATTATAGAATCACAAGCTGTTGCAAAATGCATGGAAGTTCTCTGTACACCCATCCAGTTTCTCCCCATGACAACATCTCGCATCACTGTAGTACAGTATCAAAACAGTGGTGTGAACATGAGTATAATCCATGGGGTTTATTCAGATTTTCAGTATTATGTACAGTGATTTGTGTGTTTCTGTGTGTGCCTGTGTATAGTTCTGTGCGATTTTATTACATGTGGATGATGATGTTTTAAAAATGCAGAATGGGGGCTCCCCTGGTGGTCCAGTGAATAAGACTCCACCTGCCAATGCAGGGCTCAGGGGTTTGATCCCTGGTCTGGGAAGATCCCACATGCCTCAGAGCAACTAAGCCTGAGAGCCGTAATTACTGAGCCCATCTGAGTGCTGCAGATATGGAAGCGTGAATGCCTAGAGCCCATGCTCCACCACAAGAGAAGCCACTGCAATGAGAAGCCCCTACACAGTTAGAGAGTAGGCCCTGCTCGCCACAACTAGAGAAAGCCTGCGCAGAGGAATGAAGACCAGTGCAGCCAAAAATAAATGCATAAATAATTTTACTAAAAGGAAAAATTGCAGAATGGGATTAAGATGAAACCAGGTCATTCTGAGTCGTGTGAGTGTTTGACACACACACACACACACACACGGGAAGATGCAGAGATAGAGACAAGGCTATACTTGAGTGGGAGTCGACTGGAGGAAATGGATTCTTTGTGAAGGGCCTGCTCATTCCCAAGAATGGGATCTTTGCAGGGTGCCCGAATACACGGAGCGGTTCCTCCAGTTGGGAGGCACATCTATTAGACACGAATGTATCACGTTTTCTTTGTTTACCACTTCTGTTGAAACCTGCTGTGGAGCCCTCCACGTCCCAGTTAATGATGCAAAGAGAATTATTCTCAGATTTCATCTGCCAAGTGTTTGTTTAGCACAAAGGTCACTAATACCAGGCAGCAACCAAAGAGAACTAAATTTCTCTTCTGAGCCCTGGGAGTCCAGAGTTATTTTGCCTCTGATGAGTTTTTATTTTAACTTGACATTGGGTAAAATGTGCTTTAACTCTTCAAAGAGTGTGGGTTGGGTATGGATCAAATACACTGTCATTGCAGTTCATCTGAAAAAATAATTAAAAAGCCATCCCTTGTGGGAGCAAGCACAGCTCGTTATATTCTTGCAGCTTCACTGATATTAAAGTTCCCCTTGTTAATTTCTTTTTTTGTAAATAAATGACACAGTAAAACCAGTCGATTTGTTTTGGCTGGGTTCCATCCTTTCCTTCTCCCCAGTCACATGCCATTTTTAGTGTGTTTTAGCAACTTGCTAGGAGACGTGTGTGTGGCTCTTATCTGGCATGTCCATATTCCCCGGGCTGGTGGATATTTCTCATTCATTCTCAGCTGCTCATAATTTATGCCCTAGGATTCATGGGATCACTGCTGTGCTCCCTGCCTGGGTGACCTTGGGCAAGACTCCGAGTTTGGGCTCTGATGGTCTTGAGATTCAAATCCTGGCTCCTCCACTGACCTGCCCACCAGGATTTTGGACACATTTTCAGTTAACCTGAGCCTGTTTCCTTATCAATAAAGTGAGCTTTGAATCTACCAAGCGAGGCTTTGCTTGGATATTAAGTATCATGCCATGGTGGAGGCCAATAACTGCTGCCCTCTTCATCTTTGTGGTTGTATTGTCTCCATTTCCAGGTGTAGAAACAGGAGGCAGGAAAAAGCAATTGACTTGTTTAAATACAAGGGCAGGTCTTTTGATAAGAGTGATTGGATCTTGATTTTCAGTCCAAATATCATCCATCTAGTAGATCTTAGATGAGCAACCTCCTCCATCCTGAATTAAATCAACAGGGCTCTTATTTGCCTGCAGACCCCTTCCTGTGGCTCATCTCAAAATACAGAAAGTGCTATAGCTGCCCCAAGCAGCAGGTGATCTGGTTTGTATTAAGTCAGAAGCACCCCAGAGTATGGCCATTGCCCTAATGTGATATATTGATGGCTTTCTGGGTTCCAGCACATTGCTTCTTAATTTGCTTCTTAATATTTGTTCAGTTTTTAAAAGAATGTTTTCTTGTCTCAGTAAAATTGGGAAAAACAAAATAGAATAAGAAAACAAATACTTTTTAAGCAGATACCTATAGGAAATTGTCAATGTTTAGGTATATTTTCTTCCAGCCATTTTCATCTTTTATAATATTTGTTTGGCTATGCCAGGCCTTAGTTGAGGCATGTGGGATCCAGTTCCCTGACCAGGGATTGAACTCGGCTCCCCTCCATTGGAAGGCATAGTCTTAACCACTGAACCACCAGGGAAGTCCTCAGCCATTTTTTTTCCCTTTGTATTTAGTTTTACTTCATTAAGACCATAGTCTAAGTAAACTTGCTTTCTGCCAATGAAAGACTATTTGGTGTCTCACGAACAGTCAACATCATTTGAGATGGCTGCACAGTGTTTTTGTCAGTCTAGAAGATCTGGAATGAGTTGGGGAGACATTTGGGTGATGGGTAGTTCTGTGACTGTAACCTCATCCACATCTGCTGAAGCTCAGGTTTGTTCAGATAGACTCACTGGGAGCTGGAAACCAGCTGTTTGGCCTTGCTGTGGCTTTTTCTAGAAGGTAAGTGAGGGAGGCATAAGGTGTCATGAAAAGAGACTTTGGGCCACAGTGAGTGTTGGTGCCCTTGTCCTGAGGACCCCTCCGACATCTGCTGCATGCACGCGTGTGTGATCACTCATATCCGACTTCTTGTGACCCCCTGCCCCCAGACTGTGGCCCACCAGGCTCTTCTGTCCATGGAATTTCCCAGGCAAGAATACTGGAGGGGCTTGCAATGCCCTCCTCCAGGGGATCTTCCCAACCCAGGAATCGAACCGGAATCTCTGACGTCTGCTGCATTGGCAGGCGGGTTCTTTACCACTAGCGCCACCTGGGAAGGACTGTAGGTAGAGGAAGAAGAATCCTCTTGAAGGTTCCCTGAAGGGAACATTGGGAAACCAATCCCATATAGGGCTGGTTGGGGCTTGTGGATGTTGATTCTGTGTGTGAAAGCATCTTTGCTCAGGGATTTTATTTTTTCAAATTAACTATTATTATTTTTTTTGGCCATGCCATACAGCATGTTGGATCTCAGTTCCTCGACAAGGGACTGAACCCGTGGAAGTGCAGACTGTTACAGTGGAAGCTTGGAGTGTTAACCACTGGACCACCTGGGAAGCCCCATGCTCAGGGGTTTGGGAACACAGCATCGTAGTGTTTGATAGACAGAAAGGAAGACCAGAGAGGGCCCAGGCTGACCTAGAGAAGATTCCTGGGGACGGTGAAGATGCACGGAAGGGAATTTTCCTTCCGTAAGCACCTGAGTCTCCTGTTTGTTACTTCTTTACCACCAGCCTCTTACTGTGCTTGGTGGTTGACAGCAGACCCCTTTCTAGTACTTTTCTTCTTGACTGTAACACAGGTATTACGCTTCAATGAAAGTTTTAGAGGTGTTGTATTTTCCTGAATAGCATGCATCTTCTTTTCTTTAGTTTACTTCTGACCTTTTACTTCCCCTTTCTCAGAATAGTCTTGGCTTGACTTCCTTTTTTCCTTTCACCTACAGGAAGCTTTCTGGGAGAGCAAACACCATGAAGGGTTTTGTTTCTATAGAGGGTTATGACTTCCCGTTGTTAGATTTGGGATTATAGGTTAATGACCTTCCTCTTCAGTGGGGTGTGAGTTCTTCATTGCTAGAGAATTCTTGATTGTTACAATGCTTCACAGAAGCGTCTGTGTTGTGGATGTTTGTTTTGATCTGTCTAGAACCTCATTGTTTTCACTGGGAAACTGGATCTCCCCATCCTATGTGGTTCTTACGGACTGCCAGAGATGAGCAGAGATGGGCCAGGCATGGCCGGACGTGACACAGAGAAAGACTCTGGTCTGCAATGATTGGCCCCAGGAGTGAGATGACCAGAGTCCACAATGAGGTTTGAAAAATGGACTGGAGGGCTGGGTCGGGGGTAGAGAGAGCTCTCTTACTTTCTCTTCCAGGACTGAAGCTGTAATACCTCTTTATGCCCACAAATTCCAATGTCCATCTTTGTTTTCACATGAGCTGAACTTGATCTCAAAGGAAAGTAGACCACCGGGAATGAGAGAGGGCACGTGGGCTCCCTGGATCCCGCCTGAAGCTTGAATTCCAACTGGAATTCTCCTGAGAATCCCCTTGAGCACATAAGTTATCTCTCCCAGCATCTGCAGTCAAATGTTGTGGACTAGGATCCCGCGTGAGCCACTGCTTAGTCGCTTCAGTCGTGTCTAACTCTTTGCGACCCTGTGGACTGCAGCCAGCCAGGCTTCTCTGTCCACGGGATTTTCTAGGCAAGAATACAGAAATGGGTTGCTGTGCCCTTCTCCAGGGGATCTTCCTGACCCAGAGATTGAACTGGGGTCTCCTGCATTGCAGGCAGGGTCTTTACCAGGGAAGCCCCAGGATCCTGCCTGTGCTAAGTCACTTCAGTTGTATCAGACTCTTTGTGACCCTGTGGACTGTAGCCCGCAAGGCTCCTCTGTCCATGGGATTCTCCAGGCAAGAATACTGGAGTGAGCTGCCATCTCTTCTTCCAGAGGATCCTGCCTAACGCAGCTTAAATCCTGGTCATGGCAGGTCAGAGTTGGAGTGGATTGATGTCCTTTTGAGGTCGGACTAAGCACCTTCCCACAGGGTTGGGTGTTTCAGTCCTCATGTCAGACATCTGGCTGGTGATCAAAACACTGGCTGTTCGTAATGTTCTTACTCTAAAGAACTAATGAACACATGACCCTGTACATCCAATCAATGGGTTAGGTTGAAGGTTCAGGTTAAGTTCTCTTTATTTCATAGACATTTAAGATAAGATGCAGGATAGGGACCCTGAGGCCACAAGTATGCCCCTTCCACTTTCTCCCTACCCACTCCCCACTCCCCTGGAGGAAAAAAAAAGTACAAGTATTTAAAAATAACCTGGTAGTAGGCTTTGTGCAGGAACAATAAGTATTTAATAGCAAATGGCTTATGTGGGCAGGAGAGTGTTGAGCCCATGAAGCTTATTCAGTGGTGCTATTTATTGGATGGAAAAACATAACCAACCCTGGCTGCTTCACACAGCTCTGCTCGCCAAAGCTACCCTTACTTCCTCTAATGACTTCATAGTGTCAGGAATGAATAAACTAAATGAATATGTTCCAGTCCCAGTTCAGCTTTGCCATTTATTTTTGCCAAGCCATGTGTGTGTGTGTGGTGTGTGTGTATACAGGCACATGCTTGTTTTTGCCCACGTGGCAGATAAAATCTGAAGATTCTAAAGCATTCGGTGGCTCAAGGACACTCATAAGAACTTTTAATTGCTTTTTAATTTAAAAAAATTTTATTCTATATTGGAGTATAGTTGATTAACTGTGTTGTGTTATAGGGAGCTCAGCTCAGTGCTCTGTGGTGACCGAGATGGGTAGAGGGGGTGGGAGGAAGGTCCGAGAGGGAGGGAATATATGTGTACATATAGCCAATTCACTTTGTTGCACAGCAGAACCTAACAACATTGTAAAGCAACTATACCCCAATAAAAACAAACCTTAATGTGTTAGTTTCAGGTGCACAGCAGACCGATTCAGTTGTACATTTACATGTATCTATCCTCTTTCCAAAAGCTTTTCTCCTATAGGGTGTTATAGACTATTGAGCAGAGTTCCATGTGCTATACAGAAGGTCCTTTTTGATTATCTGTTTTGGACACTAATAGAAACTTGCATGTAGTCTTGAGAATTGCGCTTGGTGAATTTGCCTGGAGGATGTCGAGAGAAATTGAGTGCTGCTTAAGTGGGCTATTTGATGCTAAATGTTGTTGGATGTGCTTTAGGGGGAGTTGTCCATGACCTTTTAAGGTGGTATGGAGATACATGTACACACTCTTGGCATGGAGCCTTTCACTGGATTCTCTAAGAGGTTTTTGACCCCAGAAAGGTTAAAACCCCTGAAAGTCCTTATGTTGAGCAGACCCTGATGACTGGAGACGGGGGATAAGATAAACCAAGAGAGTCGAGGTGATAAGTTGTATGGTGTGACGGATGGCATTTGGGGGCTGGAATGTGGTTCACTGCGCAGTCCTCAACTTGTTGTGTTCCCTGGGGAGACACTATACTTACGACAGGAACTTAGGCAACTGTGGGTGCAAAGTCAGAATGTGTTCTCAGTGGTACTGGAGACACCCTCTCAGCCCTCATCCTCCTGTTCCTTCCCCTCCAACCCCCCAAAAATAAATTCTTTGGAGGCTGAAATTTTACATCGCTTCTTTCAGCCTAACCCTGGGTGTTTGGGATAATATTCAGCAAATTTTCTGTGCCAGTTTGATGCACAGATAGGAAAAATCAAAACTTTTCCTTTTTTGCTCTAAAAGCAAAAGCATTTTAAAAATGCACTTGGATCATGAATGGAATCTGCACTCTCAAAGTCAAAACTTTCCACGTGTTCTCACTAAGGAAAATTCTTTGGGGGCAATTAAAAGGAAAACAGATAGGCAAAAAGTTGTGAGGGGTCTCCAAAAACTCATCTGAGAATGCTGACTCCCCCTCTCCAAATTAAAAAGATGCACATGAACTTATTTACAAAGCAGAGCCTCACAGACATAGAAAACAAGTTTATAGTTATCAAAGAGAAAAAGGGAGAGGAGAGAGCAATTAGGTTGTAATGAACATATCCCTCTGCTTGTGCTCAGTAGTATCTGACTTTGCAACCCTATGGACTGTAGCCTGCCAGGCTCCTCTGTCCGTGGGATTTCCCCAGCAATGATACTGGAGGAAGTTGCCATTTCCTATTCCAGGGGATCTGCCTGACCCAGTGATCGACCCCTCATCTGATTCTTTACCACTGTGCATTGGAGAAGCTCGGTGAGCATAGATGTGCTTACTATATATAAAGTAGGTAACCAACAAGGACCTACTGTATAGTGCAGGGAACTATACCAATATGTTATAATAACCTTTAAGGGAAAAGAATCTGGAAAAAATACATGTACATGTAAAACTGAATCACTGTGCTATGCATTTGAAACTAACATATTGTGAATCAACTACACTTCAATTAAAAAATCATCTGAGGACATAAATAGACTTGGCAGACTTTCTGTGGGTAATATTTTATCCCAGAGTTTTTAGGATAGTTGTTGCATTTGAGAAACCTTATTGTCTTTACCAATTACCATTGCCTCTTATTTCAAGTATGAGAGGTACAGGGGGGCTTGGAGTTAAGCTCATCCTAATCTGTCTCCAAGGAAACATGCTTTTCCCCCTTTCTCTTTGAGGTTCTAAGCATGTGATGCGAATGGATGTGATTTCCCACTGCCTCCCTTCCTGGGCAAGGCATTATTACCATAAGCACGTTCCCAGCTTCCCACCTGCCTTGTGGGTTGTTAATGGAGTTTACAAAGGGAATTTGGATTCCCAGCAAGAGACCTCATTAACACAGCAAGGATCTAATAGATTCTAAAATTGTGTATGGACACTGGGAACCTTTCGAAACCCAGTGGTGTTTATTCTTAGATCTAGATCATTTCCCCTACCCTGGCCTCAGTCTGTACATTTTGTATCACGGGGGAAAAATCTTGTCTTGATCCAGCCAGACGAACTGTGTTGGTTTAAGTTAAGCATTAATGCTTTGTGATTCTGGAACTAAAGACAAGATTCAAAAGCCATTGGGCTGTATAAAGGACAAAATGTCTCCCACACTGGTGCTTTTGTTTTATTTTTTTTTAATCCGGCCTTGTTACTGGCTGTGAGCAAGTGTTTAATTTTAGGATCCCTTGTTGTCACCAAGAACACTTAGCAGCTGTCAGTGTGTTTAGACAAGTGTGTTAAGCACCCATGGGTTTGGATAATGACCACAGTGACACTCAGTACACTAGCTCTCACTTGACTGTTTGCTGTATGTCGAACGGGAAACGGGAGCTGTGCGTGTGGTCACCCTTGCTCGCAACTAGGATTGTTATTCTCAGTGTACCAATGAGGAATCTGAGGCCGAGGGAGGCTGAGCAACTTGTCCAGGGTCGAACAGCTGGTAGGTGGCAAGGCCCAGTGGCACAGTGGTAAAGAACTCGCTTGCCAATGCAGGTTCTATCCTTGGGTTGGGAAGATTGCCCTGGAGAAGGAAACGGAAACCCACTCCAGTACACTTGGCCGGAAGGTTCCAGAGGAGCCTGGCAGGCTACAGTCCATGAAGCTGCAAAGAGTCAGACACGATTTAGCAGCTAAACAACTCCATTACCCTGTATCTTTCCCACCGTAGGCTCCCCTCCCCTGCCCATAGACAGTATAATATGCCGCCAGCATAAACAGGACCCCAAGTCTGCTCTGCTGCTAAAAATGGCTTCACTACCTGATTTTTTTTTTCTCTCTCTCTCTTTTTTTTTTTTTGCTATACTAAATACCTAAAGCTGTGGGTTGTTTTAGCAGTAAAGTATGAAATGGTGATGAGTTTCCAGGCCAGGAGAGGTCTCATGGGTACAGACTGCTCCGGCCCTGGTTTTCCCCATGGGAATTTTTTAAACTCTCATCAGATAAAGCTTTCTTCCCACCAGAAACCCCATGTGACTTGTTTTCACAATCTCCCTGTAGTAGAGTGAGAGAAGCACCCGCCACAGACGGTTTTGTTTACATTGGAGACCTAGCAGCGTTTAATTGGTGAACGTTCACCCCTGTTATGCAACTTGGATTTGACTTGTTTTTACTCCCAGGCTTGGCTCCACTGCCTTGCTTTTCTGTGTAAGTTGGGGAGTGATTTTAGAACCTACTAGACTGTAACTGGGACAAAACTAGTGAGAAGGTAGGATGAGAAAGACTTCATGGGCCAGAGATGAACATGGGAGAAAGAAAAAGAGCAGGTGGATATCAACAGGGTGAAAGAAGGTCAGTTCCCAAGGGCCTTTCTTTCTGGGGAAATAATCGGCCTCCACCGTTGTTGTTCAGCCCAGTGGGGTTTGGAAGAACTTCAAGCATAGAACATTTATGGAAATGAACTGCGTTGGCAGGATAAAGTAGTTACAGGATGGATCAGATGGTGACAGAGCCCTCCTTTAGTCAATCTGGGGGACCTGATGTCCAAGTAGATGAACACTCTCCTCTGTACAGGCAGACCTCGGAGAGACTGCAAGTTCTGTTCCAGGCCACTGCAATAAGGCAAATAGCGCAATAAAGTGAGTTATAAGACTTTATTGGTTTCCCAACACATATAAAAGTTGTGTTTATACTATTCCATGTGTGCATGCATGTCCAGTTGTTCAGTCGTGTCTGACTCTTCGCGATGCTGTGGCCTATGGACCACCAGGCTCCTCTGTCCATGGCATTTTTCAGGCAAGAATACTGGAATGGGTTGCCATTTCCTTCTCCAGGGTAACTTCCTGACCCAGGGGTCAAAACCCACGTTTCTGGCATTGACAGGTGGATTCTTTAACTGAGCCACCTGGGAAGCCCTCCTGTTTATACTGTACTATATTGTACTCAATTATTAAGTTTTCAGTAGCATTATGTCTTAAAAAACCAATGTGTATTTCTTAATTAAAAAATATTTTATTGCTAAAACATGCTAACCATCCTTTGAGCCATCAGTGAGTTGTCATCTTTTTGCT
This sequence comes from Oryx dammah, assembly GCF_014754425.2. Classification (NCBI taxonomy): domain Eukaryota; kingdom Metazoa; phylum Chordata; class Mammalia; order Artiodactyla; family Bovidae; genus Oryx; species Oryx dammah. The sequence continues at coordinate 53,824,050 of NW_024070200.1, forward strand.
TGTGAAGGGTTTGAAATTTTGCAAGAATTATCCAAACATGGCAGAGACACAAAGTGAGCAAGAAATGGTTCTGATAGGCTTGCCTGATGCAGGGTTGCCGCTGTGAATTTGTAAAAATTGCGATATCGGAATTTCCCTGGTGGTCCAGTGATTAAGAATCTGCCTTGCAATGCTGGGAACATGGGTTTAATTCCTGTTTGGGGAACTAAAGTCCTACACGCTGAGGGGCGACTAAGCTCACATGCCACAACTACTGAGCCTGAGAGCCACAGTTTGAGAGTCCATGTGTCACAGCGAAGGATCTTGCATGACGCAGCAAAAGGTCCTGAGTGCTGCAACTAAGACCCGGCACAGCCAAATAAATAAATATTTTAAAATGCAGTATCTGCAAAGTGCAATGGAGTGAGGTCTTCAAGCCACACTTTACTAAGGTCTTGTTCCCGTGGACAAGTGACCCCTTTTTCACTGGTCTACTTGGGGGAGTAGAGAAAAGGTTCAGAGGGCAGAAATCAGCTGGGAGTGACCAAGTGTTCAACCTACGAATCAATCAGGAATAGAGTTGGAAATTTGGGCAAGTGAACGCTTCCAGTTCATGACTCTGGATCCATATTTCTAGCCTTTTTTTTTTTTTAAGATGTATTTGTGGCTAAAAAAGTCACAACATAAAATTTACAATGGTAACCATTTTCAAATGTGCTGTTCAGTAGTGTTAAGCGTACTCACATTATTGTGCATCAGATCTCCAAAACTTCATGATATTGCAAAACCGAAACCATGTATCCGCTAATCAGCTCCCAGCCTCTGACAGCCACCCTACTACTTCTGTCTTTATGGGATTGACTGTCGGTTAGCTCATGTAAGTGGAATCATTGCTTCTGTCTTTATGGGACTGACTTGGTTAGCTTATATGAGTGGAATCACTGCTTCTGTCTTTATGGGACTGACTGTTGGTTGGCT